>NW_018743977.1:4022529-4209568 GCF_001683475.1 Chenopodium quinoa | reverse complement strand
AAAGTATAATAAATTTATATTAAATATTATGCATATTATGTTCTAAATTATAATTCTTATTTTATAGACATTCGTGAACCAAGAAGAAAAGAAAAGCCCTTCTATACTCAGCCAAGATCAACATGTCTTCGATGAACCGGCATTTATTGAAGAATTGGATATAGTTATGGATAAGGCATGGAAGAAATTCGAGGAAACAAGGTCACCAAAGTCACCGACAGTTGGTAATTTCACATGTACATGCTTAATTTCCAAATTATACTTATGTTCTAAATCAGATGCTTATGTTTTAAAGTACTTTTTATGTTCTAAAACATGCGCTTAAATCACATGCTTATGTTCTAAATTATATGATTATGTTCTAAATGTTATTAGTTATGTTCTAATTGTTAAGCAGATTTGAGATCAAAGGAAGAGAAAAAAGATAAAAAAAGAAGAGAGAAATGAAGAGAATAAAGACAAAAACTTGTTGATTCCCTCACCAGTAGTTGGTAATTTCACATTATTTTCAAATTCATTTTTTATGTACTAATATTTACTAGATATGTTCTAATATTACTTCTTATGCTCTAAATTTTTTCTGGTTATGCTTTAAAGTTAATTCTTAATTTTTTATATTCTAACTATTTCTAGGTTGTCTCCTAATTGTATATATTTCTTATGTTCTAAAGTTACTTTTATTTTCTAATTATTTTTTGCTATTTGCTATAATACTTAATTTTTATGGTGTAATTGCTATGAAGATTTGGGATCAAAAGAAGAAGAAAAAGAGCAGGACAGAAAAGAGAGAAACGAGGAGGAAAAAATTGAGAAGAAAGAGAAAAGGAATGAGGAGTCACAAAAAAAACCTAATTCCTCCAAAAAAGAAGCAATCTTTTGATATAACTCCTCCAAGTTTCAACTTATTGACCCCCTCACCAGCAGTTGGTAGTTTTTACATTATTTTCAAACTCTTTTCTTTTGAACTAATATTACTAGATTTGTTCTAAAATTACTTCTTATGTTATAAATTTTTTCTGTTATGTTCTAAAGTTATTTCTGATGTTCTAAATTTTTTCTAAATCAGATGCTTATGTTTTAAACTACTTTCTTATGTTCTAAATTATGTGCATATGCTCTAAATTATATGATTATGTGCTAAATTATGTGCATATGCTCTAAATTATATGATTATGTTCTAAATTATGTGCATATGTTCTAAATAATATGATTATGTTCTAAATTAGTTATGCTCTAAATTATGTGCATATTTTCTAAATAATATGATTATGTTCGAAATTAGTTATGCTCTAAATTATGTGCATATGTTCTAAATTGTATGATTATGTTCTAAATTATGTGCATATGTTCTAAATAATATAATTATGTTGTAAATTAGTTATGTTCTAAAGTTACTTCTTGTGTTCTAAATTTTTCTGGTTATATTCTAGTTATTTCTAATGTTCTAAATTTTTCCAACTATTTCTATGTTGTGTCCTTATTGTTTTCTACTTATGGTTTGATGTCCCAGAAAATCAAGAAGATAATGAAGCAGAACTCACTTACGAAGAAGTGACAGCAAATGTTCTAAATTGTGCTTTTCTGAATCCAGATCATCCACCTACATTGGATGAAGAGGAGAAGAAAGAAGAGGAAAAAGAGGAGAAGAAAGAAGAGGAAAAAGAGGAGAAGAAAGAGGAGAAGAAAGAAGAAAAGGAGAAGAAGAAAGAAGAGGAAAAAGAGGAGAAGCAAGAGGAGAAGAAAAGGGGAAGAAGAAAAAAGAGGAAAAAGAGAAGCAAGAGGAGAAGAAAGAAGAAAAGGAGAAAGAAGAAAGAAGAGGAAAAAGAAGAGAAGCAAGAGGAGAAGAAAGAGGAGGAAAAAAAAGGAGATCCAAGAGGAGAAGAGAGAATAAAAGGGGAAGAAGAAAAAGGAGGAAAAAGAGGAGATCCAAGAGGAGAAGAGAGAAGAAAAGGGGAAGAAGAAAAAAGGAGGAAAAAGAGGAGAATCAAGAGGAGAAGAAAGAAAATGAAGGAAGCAAGAATGAGAGAAGAACAAAGAAGAAAAAAATGAGAACAAGAAAGGGTAATCATTTTGTAAACATTAGATCTTTAGGTTAGAAATATTTAGAAAAGTTAGGTTAAACTTTAAAACAAATGTTGGTTATGGTTTAGTTAAATTTTAATTTAGAACTTGGTAATAATAAATTTTGGTTTGATTTGGTTATGGTTTTTGTTATCAATAAATTTTGGTTTGATTTACTTATGGTTTTTGTTATCTATGTGATATTTTTTAATTGAATTAAGTAGGAAACAAGGAGAAGAAAAAGGAGAAGAAAAGACACGGAAAAAAAGAGGAAAGGATAAGCTTCCAATGTACTTGCGTTCACCTTTCATGGTTGAACATGAAAAACTTTTCAAGAATGTGGACAATAGAAAGGTAGCTGAGTATGCGTTTGCTCAAGGAGATAATAAGTAAGACTTTAAAACTTTAAAATTATATGCTTATGTTCTAAGCTATATGCTTATGTTCTAAACTATATGATCTAAGCTATATATTATGTTCTAAACTGCGTGTTCTAAGCTACGAGATTATGTTATAAAGTACATGTTTAAAACTATATGCTTATGTTCTAAAATAGGTACTTATGTTCTAACTATATTCTTATGTTCTAAATTATGTGTTTATGTTCTAAACTACATGCTTATGTTCTAAAACTACATGCTTATGTTCTGAATTTTATTTTTCTGATTTTAGGGAGCTTTTGTATGCTGATAACATGGGGACAACGATTACGAGAGATGAGATTCATAGTCTCATAGAAGCTAAGCACATGTTGAACAATGTTGTGGATGCTTATGTTTGCCTATTGAATTTTGAAAATAAAAGACGTGGTGTAGACAAGAAGAGTAGATTCTTTGTCACTACTGAATGCTATGTATGTTTTCGAACTTAAAATTATAACTATGTTCTAAGAGTAGATTCTTTTTGTTTCTCATATAGATTATACTATGCACCTATGTTCTAATTACTTATGTTTTAAATTCTTTTTCTTTTTCAGCTCATACGTTGTACAAAAAAATACTTCAAATCAAATGAAAGGCAAGATGATAGAATGAAGGCTTTGTTTGATAGAATGCAACAAGAAATGACAACGGCCGAAGTAACAAGCTTCAAAAGCATTCAATTGGTAACTTGGTATCTTATTATGTTGTACTTTTTTCTTATTATATGTTCTAATTATTGGTTTTGTTTATGTTCTAATTATTTTTATCTATGTTTTAAAGTATCTACTTATGTTCTAAACTACTTATTTATCTTCTAAACTACTTACTTATGTTCTAAACTACATGTTCTTAGCTACAAGCTTATTTTCTAAAATACATGTTATAAAAATTATATGCTTGTGTTCTAAACTATATGCTTATGTTCTAAAATGCATGCTTATGTTCTAATTTTGCTTATCTATGTTCTAATTCTGTTTATCTATTAGGTTTTCTTCCGGTCGTTTTACCAGATCACTACTATTTGCTGTGTGTCAACTTTGTGGAAGGAACATTTGATTTGATTGACAACAGATTTCTTCCACCAAATATTCCTTTTCAAAATAAATATGGAAATTACCATAGATTAATGGTAAGACATCAAAGTTTACATTTTTTTAATTATACTTTTGTTCTAACTTTTGCCTTATATGTTCTAAAGTTTTCCCTTTATGTTCTACAGTTTTTCTTTATGTTCTAAAGTTTACCTTATATGTTCTAAAGTTTATCCAATTTTTCAGTTGAATGCATTTGGTGATTTCGTTCACTCAATTGACTCAAATATAAAGAGTGACTTTGTATCCTCCTTCAAAACAAAAAACTTGAGTATGTCATGGAAGAGCAATAAGAACAAACATGATTGTGGAGTGTTCCTATTGAAGCACATGGAAACATATGAAGGAGAATCTGTAAAACTATGGAATTCGGGACTAGAATTAGACAATGTAAGTTTAAAACATAAGATACATGTTTTAAATTAGTTTTGTTTATGGTTTTGGTGTTATGGTTTTAGTGTTGTGGTTTGGTTTGATTATTGTTTAGATATATTATGGTTTATTATATTTATTTATGCTTATATGCTAAATTATATTCATGTTCTAAATTATATGCTTATGTTCTAAAGTATTTCTGTTTATGTTCTAAAAGTTACTCTTTTTTTTTTTTTTTTTTTTTTTTTTGCAGTTTGACCAAATGAAAAAATTAAGAGTGGAGTATTGTGGGAAGATAATAACAGCAGAAGTAAATGAAGAACGGAACAAAGTGATTAGGAGATCAAAAAAGTGGTCAAAGGAGAACAAAATGGATATATGATTGTTAAGATCTTAAGTTTATATTTGTAGAGAGATATTTGCAAAGAATATAACAGTAATTTCTTATGTTCTATGTATTTACCTGTTACAAGAAATATATTGTTGAATCATATTAAATGCTAAAATTTTAATATAAAATATATCATATAAACTTATATGCTAAATTATATTCATGTTCTAAATTATATGGGTATGTTCTAAAGTATTTTTGATTATGTTTTAATAATTATATGCTTATAAAGTTAGGGTATTAGAATATATTATTATATATTAATTTTGACTTAAAACTTAAAGTGTAGAACATTAGAACATAAGAAAATTAAAAAAAAAGTAACAAGAAATGACAACGGCCAAAGTAACAAGATTCCAAAGCATTCAATTGGTAACTTGATTCTAATTATATCTTATTATGTTGTACTTTTTTCTTATTACATGTCCAAATTATTGATTTTGCTAATCTTCTAATTATTTTTATCTATGTTCTAAAGTATTTGCTTATGTTCTAAACTGGCTGCTTCTAATCCATTACTTTTGCTTTATTTTTCCTTTTGAATACAATGCATACACTCTTTAGTGCATATCTAAGAAGGCATATGTAAATCAATGTTAAGAAACTTGAATAAATAAAAGTTGATTAAAGCAAGATTCAACTAAATGCTCTTTAATAAAGGTATCTAAAATGCTTGTACTATCATTACTCGTAGTTCAAATTGACTTAATAAAACAACTTATTATTACGAAAAGGGGGGAAGATGAAAAGACAGGAGATGTTATAAAACATTATAATCAACTTTAATTAACATAAAAATTGATAAGAAAAACACTAGTAGAGATACTCTGAATAATAATTGGACAAAAAAGAAATAAAAATATATTGTTTCTAAAAGTAAATAAATTGAGTTCTTATATTTTAAGAATTACATGAATAATATTTTACGTGCTAGTAAATGAGATATTGTTTCTAAATATATAACATCTCATGCAACTGGATTAATAGTATATTCATCAACCTGTAAAGAAAAAAAATAAAACAATATTAGAACATAAGCACATAATTTAGCATTAAAAAATGTTATAACATGCCATTTCTATTAGTTTAGAACACATGATATTATATAGAGTAAAAACTCTAGAACATTTAAAGAAACCTTTAAAACATATAAAGAAAACTTTAGAACATATAAAGAAAATATTTTGAACATAAAGAGAAAAGTTAAAATATAAAGGAAAACTTTAGAACAAAATGAATAACTTTATATTCTAAACATTAGAGCATATTGAATTACACTAAAACAGAAAGAATAAACATTAGAACATAGAGAAAACACTTTAGAACATAGAAAAGTAACTTTAGAACATAGAGAAAACACTTTAGAACATATTGAATTACTTTAGAACATATATGAATAACTTTATGTTCTAAACTTGCTTAGAACATAATTACTTTAGAACAAAATAAATAACTGTATGTTCTTAACATTAGAGCATATTGAATTACATTAAAACAGAAAGAATAAACATTATAGAAAAGTAACTTTAGAATATATTGAATTACTTTAGAACATATATGAATAACTTTATGTTCTAAACTTGCTTAGAACATAGTTACTTTAGAGCATATTGAATTACTTTAAAACATAAATAATAAACTTTAAAACATAGAAAGAAAGTAACTCTAGAACTTAGAAAGTAACTTTAGAACATTAAATGGATTACATTAGAACATAATAAAATAATATTACATGACATATATATTAGTTTAAAACACTAGAGATTATGTTTGGAAAATAAGAATATTAATTTAGAACACAAAGTATAAATTATATATTAATTTTGACTTAAAACTTAAAGTTTAGAAAATTAGAACATAAGAACATAAGAAAATTAAAAATAAAGTTTACTTACAATATCACTTGACTTTTCCAGGGCAATTACGACTATCATGATAACCAAGCTCCCCACATGCTCTACATAATCTCTTCTTCTTTTGACTTTGTTCAATAGACTTTTCTCTGTCACTCTTCATTCTTTTGTCACTATTTGGAACATGAACCTCATTTGGAACATGGACATCATTTGGAACATTGACCTAATTTGGAACATGAACCTGATTTGGAACATGGACATCATTTGGAACATTGACCTGATTTGGAACATGAACCCCCGTGCCTTTGTTCTTCGAAATTTTAGGAGGTTTGATTAAAACATTAGAAGGTAGACTAGCTCCAATAAGCATTTCAATGTCTTTAACTTTGCTCGAAAGATTGTTGCTTCCATTTGTTTTCTTCTGTTCCAAATCTACCCTCATGGCTCGAAGTTTTTTGACAAGATCACTAAGATCATCTTCATTGTTTTGCACTAAACTCACACAAGCATGAATTTCAGACCACAAATCATTTAATAACATTTTCTTATCTACTGCATTAATACATTCCTCCAACACATTACCCTCTAAATCAAAAATGGGCTTCTTATAAGCCATTGTACACCATCTATTTAGAACGTAGGCCTTGGGAATTTTTTCTAACATCCTTGCCTTCCACACCCAAATCATATGCCTACAAGGCACACCATCACGTTCAAATTTTTTACAAAAACACTTGGTATCAAAGGTAGTTGGATCAAAAACAACATCAAAAGTCCTCCTTCTAGTTCCTTCCCTCAAATTGAAAATGTAAAGCTCATTGTCCTTCTTCATCTCCTCAACACCACAATTAAAACATCCAATTTCAAGCTCATATTGAAATTCATAGAAAATTGTTGTTGTAAACAATTCAGAAGCATCTTTCTCTAAAGGAATTGGAGTCTTACACTCCGGACGCTTATTCTTCGAATCATTATCCATTTTATTTTGAGTGTTCCTTTGAGCATCCAATGCACATTCAAACCTATAGAAAATAGAAATTAACTTTAAAACATAGAAGATAATTGTTGAACATAGAGTGAATTACATTAGAACATATAAATATACATGACATGTTTATTATGATCTAAATATTATTAAAACATAAAGAGAAAAAGAAAACATAAAAGAGAGTTATAAAATAAATAGTAAAACTATAAAGCATAAAAAGAAAACTTTAGAGCATACAAGGAAAACTTTAGAACATAAAGAGTAACTTTAGAACATATATAGACAATTACTTATTACCTCATGTAGAACTCAATCAAAGTGAGATGGGGATTTGTGAACATAGTGAAAAAATTATTTTCACTTTCTATCTAGATGTGGTCCTCATAATGCCACCCAAAAATAAATCTCTGAAATACGCTGGAATCCACATATCACGTATGTTGTACATGTATGCCAACCATTCATGATCGTTCAAATGGAATTCTGAAATAACTTTGTTCCACTTTTCTTCAAATTCTGTCGGCTCAATCTCTAAATGTCAAACACATGAACACAGTTTTTTCAAGAAATCAGTGTCTTGGGAAATCGCCCGACCTACTTTTTCAGGCACCTTTTTCATAATATGCCACATACAAAACCTATGTTCTGTAGTTTGAAAAACATTACGAACAACAACTTTCATTGCAGGGTCTTGATCGGTAATCAAACACACAGACTCGTTATTTCCCATTGCTTTAAGAAAAGTTTTGAAAACCCATTCAAAAGATGATATATCCTCATGAGCTACAAAATAAGCCGCAAAAGTAACACATTTTTTATGATGATCAACTCCAGTAAATGGACCAAAGATCATATTATATCTGTAACATACACAAATTATTTATGCAGAAAATGTTACAAAATAGAGGTAAACTTTAGAACATAGAGGTAAATTGTAGAACATAGAGGTATACTTTAGAACATTAAGGATAAACTTTAGAGGATAGTAATTTAATTTAATTATTAAACGTGGCAGTAATATAGTTGTTTTAAAACATAATGAATTACTCTAAAACATAAACACTAAACTAAAAATATACAATGTAGCTTTAAAAACTTATAAGTAAACTTTAGAACATATAGACATAATGTTTAGAACATGATGGATATTAGTTTAGAACATAAAGAATAAAGTGTAAAACACAAAAGCATAATGTTTAAAGCATAAAAGCATGATGGATATATTTTAAAGCATAAGGTAGAACATTAGCAATATATGTTTAGAACATAAGGCATACATAGTTTAGAACATAAAGAATATCTGTTTAGAACATCAAAACATGATGGATATTTGTTTAGGAACACAAGGCATGATATTTAGAATATAAGAACATATGTTTAAAAAATTAATATGTAAAAGTAAAATATTAATTACATTATGAAAGAAACTTATATTTAAAACATCACCTGTTTGTTTTGAATGTGGTATCAAAAGAAACCATATCACCAAAAAGTGCATAACTTTTTCGACAGATAGGATCAGCCCATAAAGCTCTACAAAGTCTATCTTCTTCATCAACATCATAGGAAAAAAAAAATGCACTCCAGAGCAATTTCTTATTTTGAAAATTATCCACAAACATTTGGGCATCTGATCCATCAATAAAAGCCTTCAAATCTCTATAAAAATTTTTGAAATCTTGTTTAGATGCACCAACATTATCATGTGATCCAGCTAATTCTTTCATCATAGTATAAGACCTCACAGGACCAACATTTACCTGTTAGAAAAAAAAAATATATTACTAAGATTAAGAATTAACTTTAGAACATAGTAAATCAAAACAAAAAAAACATTATTTAGTACATAAAAATAAATCACCTTTGAATTATCAACAATCAACTTTTTATGCATAATATGCATTTTTCTATTATCCTTCTGAAATCTTGCACAACTTGGAGTATATAAAGGATGATTATGTTCTTCTTTGAAATGAGTTACAACATACTTTCCAGCATCATATCTCATACATATGTGAGCATTGCATCCTACACGAGTGACTAAACGTTTCCTAGTAATACGAACTTTTCCTTCTTCATAAACTGTTTGTTGAGCAATAGGTTTTCTTATTGCCCTAAAACCTTCCTTATTGCAAACTCCATATTGAAAAGCAATTATATCTTTGTTATTCTTCTTCCTTTTAGTAGTAGATTTCCTAGAAGTAAACCCAGCGGCATTTGCATATGCTTTATAAAAACTAAGACCCTCTTCAGGATCTTTAAATATCATCCCCAAACTGGGTTTTAACTCCTCGGGAACACTTGGAATCCATTCCTTAGTGGTACCACCAGGGCTAAATGATCCAACAACCTCTGGAGTACGATAAATATCACCAACTGCATTAGAACATGAAAGTAAACATTAGAACATACAATGAAAGTCATAGAATATGAAGAAAACATTATAACATAAAAAAAAACTTTATAATATAAAGAGAAAGATACATAGAAAACTTTAGAACATACAGAGAAAACTTTAGAACATCAAGGATAAACTTTAGAACATAGTAAATTAGGGACATACTTATAACATATTGCTTTAGAACATAGTGAATTACTTTATAACATACATAATAAAATTTAGAATAAAGTGAAAAAATTAAACTAGAAGGTCAACTTTAGAACATACAATGAAAGTAAACATTAGAACATAAAAAGTAAAATTTAAAACTAGAAGGTAAACTTTAGAACATAGAATGAAAGTTTTAGAATATAAAAATAAAGTAGGATTCCCTACTCCCTATGTCAGATTGGTGGGGCCATGGTTCGGTGATTCCAGTAGCAGTGACATGCATCAACTATCCCTATGTCAGATTGCTAGGATAAAGTAGCATTCCCAACTCCCAAGCCCCCAATGCCCAGCTCCAAGACGAGCCTTGAGGTTGTTGTGGCATTATCCGATAATGATCGATATTGTTTACCCACAGTTTACTTTGAATCATTACAAATTATTTAAAATGGATTAGATATTTTTTATTTATCAAATTATTTAACTTCCTCAGATTAGTACCATAATATTTTATTTTAGCTCATGTTATTTTTTGCACTACTTGAATTATACTCCGTATTTGGTTTTGGCCAAGCAATATAGTCATGTTAAGAAATAAAAATAGTGGATAAAATCCATCTAATTTTAGTTTGTAGTACTAAACAGTGCTCCAACAGAGAACAAACAATCTCAAAAAAGTTTGAAAAGCCTAGTGAAGAAATATTAAATCAGTGATTTGCAAGTGCATGTGTGGGGTTGCAAATTATAGACTCTACACTCTAACATAGCTTGTGAAAATATCTCTGCTATTTCATAAAGATGTTACTCATGACAATTCTAAATTAGTGTTGTCGTTTACCCTTATCACTAGGACTCACTACTACACATTCAATTCCATGTGAAAATATACAGTGTCAGTAGCAGATTTCAATTGCGATTGGTACATTTATGGTATATTTGGATGAAGCATCTAACACGTACTACTTTTTATAATCCTTCATCAACCACTCTTTCATACTCCGATGTATTCTGCATTCTAAAAGGAGTTTAACAGGCAACGGAACATGGCATTTGCGCTTATCATTCGGATGGGAACATATAGAGAAAACTTTAGAACATTACCGATAAACTTTAGAACATAGTAAAGAAACTTTAGAACATGTAAGTAAATTGAATTTAAAACATTAAAAACAATAAAATTACCTGAATGAGTAACACAAGAAGAAGGATAATTAGGTTGAACACCATCTAAATCCATCAATATGCAAAAACCTATTTAAAAAAACACATATTGTAGCAAAAAAGCAACTAGAAATTAAAATCCATTAAAAATCAAAAATCTGGAAAAAAACTCAAGCAAAGGAAAAAACAGAAAATCTGGAAATGAAAAATCGCAAAAAAAAACAAAAAAAAAACAGAAAATTAATGAAAAAAACTGAAGAAAATTCGCAAAAAAAAACAGATAAAATCGAAAAAAACAGAAAATAATTGCTCGAAAGTCGGAAAAAAAAAACAAAAAAACATATAACATCGAAAAATTCTGGAAATGAAAAATCGAAATTGATGAAATTAATGAAAAAAACTCAAGAAAATTCGCAAAAAAAAAAAAAAAGAAGATAAAATCAACATAAACTGAATGATGAAATCGCAAAAAGAAAAAAAAAAACAGATTTTTGCTGATTTTCGAATTGATGAATTGCATATCCACAAATAATTAGAAAAAATATAATTTCACACAAATTCGCCAAAATAAAAAAAATTCAACAAAAATTCGCAAAAAATAGATATCAATAAATAAATTAACTAAAAGGATAATCAAAATTATAAAAATTGAATAACAAACCTTAATTTCTTGAAGGAATTTGCATCCAAAAGTATGAGAGGAGAGAGAGTTGTAATGTATGAGAGGAGAGAGAAAGAGTTGTAAATTTGTAATGTATGAGAGGAGAGAGAGAGCTGTAATGTTCCAAGCCCAAAAAAAAAGGAAAGAAGAAACGTGAATGAGGAGAAAGAAAGGGAAAAGAACAACGAAAATTACTAAAATGCCATTACTAATCATTTATTTTCAGCGGTCAGATCAAACTAATTGTACGGTCCAGATTAGTTCTTATATATAATGGGTTCTTATATAGAGGAGGATTCTTATATGAGCCTTCCTCTCTCTCTCTCTCTCTCTCTCTCTATATATATATATATATATATATATATATATATATATATATATATATATATATATATATATATATATATATATATATATAAACTTTTAGTCAGGTTACAAGACAGCGACACTTGGCATTCCAATTTTACGCCAAGTGTCATGCCATGTAGTCGATAATTAATTATTAGTATGACACATAGGATAATAATTTAATTTTGGATAGATTTAGATAGAGTTAGGATAAAATTTTAATGTTGGATAGATTTAGATAGAATTTGTAAGATAAAAAAGTTTGTTTAGAGTTTTATTCTCAATAAAATTTGGATAGATTTTTAGGATAAAATCGTTGGTTAAAGTTTAATTTTCAATAATAATCTATAACTTTTAATAAATCTATTTTTAGCCCATAGTTTCCTACGTTATGACAAAAGTGAGTAAATGAAAAAATTTCCTCAAAACAAAATGAAAAATAAAAAATAAAAATTTGGTGGAATTAGGACATAAGTTTAGTAATAAGGGTATATTTTAGTATACTCCGTAGGTACAATTAGTAGGTTGAAGTACAATAAGGATTATAGCAATAAATTTTTAGATACTATGCGACATTGGATTGGATTTTATTTTGAAGGACATTGGATCAGATTAATCAAGCAGAATTAGTTAAAGAGGGAATTTCATATTATCCTCTATATTAATAACTAGGTTAGTTCCGTACAATGCATAGTTTAGCAAACGCATTTGCTCTTATGTGCGCAATATAAATAATTTAAGAAAAAACATAATAAATAATGATCTCTCTTATTAGATAAATTGAGCTAAAAATGTTAAATATTCTAATTAACTTCATAATCAAATTAAATATATGAAATAATGTTAGCATTATATCAATTTAGTGGTTTTTATTTTAATTATAAAAAAATTTGGAGAATTTATAAAGAGAAGAAAATTCAAACTCATACCATTCTGATAAAATGAAGAGTGGAAAAAAATGTTGTATATAGGAGGAAAGAAGGAAAACAAAAGAGAATTTTGTAGTTAGTAAATTTAGTCATAAAAGCTTTTAGGAAAATTAATCTACCTATTCAAACATTAGCTTTATCTTGAAAAGGAGAAGAAGAAAAAAAAAGGATGATGTCATTTATAATTTTGGAGGGAATTATTTTAATAAGAAGCTGACACATGACAGTGGTGATGTCAGCGGTAATTACATACTTTAGTATTAGTTATAGATAAAATACGTACAAAAAGTAGGCACTTCCCATTGAGTTAATTACAAAGAATTAACCTAAGAAATGATCACACATAATTTTATTTATTTTAATCCAACTTATATAAGAATATATATATACAAGAAAACTATATAAAACAGATTGAGGCTTATTTAAAAAGCAGTAGTACTATATTTTCTATTTTACAAGTCTGATAGTCAAGTGATCATTAATCTATGAGTAGAAAATTCGAACAACATAAATATTTTTCTCATATATAGTGTATATTTCTATAATATATATAGTGCGCTATCACAAAAATTAATGGTATCGTATGTCAAAATATCCTAATCAAAAGGGATATACACTTCATTCTTATATAACAATGTTTGTATCAATGATATGTTTTAAAATTTGGAATATAGCTAGATAAAATTTTATTTTAATATTGAATAAACAATGTTTGTATCCTATGTCAGAATGAATGAAAGTTCTAGATAAATAGGTAATCATCTTTCAACAAAAAAAAAAAAAAAATCCTAAGAGTCTAAGAGCCAAAGACTTACTTTCGGACTAAGACCACTGTCAATGGTGAGCAAAAAAAATGCCCACCCTTTATCTCTCTACCCACTTTCTCTCTCAACAAATCTGTTTTGTCCATGGGCAAATTTTTTTCACAATTTCTCTCCCTATGGTGAGCAAAAAAAATGCTTGCCCACTACTCTCTCTCTCTTACTTTTTCAATACCCCACAATTACTTTTTTTCTCCTACACAACACTTCTTTATTTATTAATTTCATTTATATCTTAACAATATTACTCCAAATAAATAAAAACTAGTCTAAATTTGTGTTACTTATTTTTTTTATTTGTGTCGTATTTATCGTTAAAATAAAGAATATGGAGGATTTATGGTATTTCTGAAATTATACCAAAATGCATGTTTATTTATAGAGAATTAAATTTTATAACCGTTGGTAATTTAAATTTTTTTTTTTAATAAATATGTATTTCAGAATTTGCATTACAAAAAATATAACCATTGCAAATTGTGGGGCCCACCAGAGCACTATTCATCTTAAAAAATGCTAAGTCTTGGGCATTTTCAGAAATGCTCATGAGCATATTTTGGCTTTTTCTCATTTGCTCACCATTGTAATGCATGAGCAAATTTTATGCCCACCCAAAATGCCCATGAGCAAATTTTTAGCTCACCATTGGTAGTGTTCTAAGGGATTTGAATAAAGTCTAGGAGTTCAAATTGTTAAATGTCAATGAGACAGTGAAATTAAATTACTCATCCAATTATGAACATTTAAAACAACAAATGTTTCAAACGTGGATAGATTTACACATTAGTGATAATGCTTTTTAGAAAATAATTATCATTTTATAAGTAGCCAATTAATGTGATAAGGATTTTTAAAACGTAAGGATATGTATAGCAGACTTGCGGAGGGAACTCGAGGCTTCACCCGGGATACATACTAGTATATATACGAAGTATATAGGGAGACTAATATAAGAACCCTCATCTATATAAGAACCCATAATACTTCGTATATAAGAACAAATCAGGACCGTTAATTAATTCTGATCTAACCGTCCAAAAATACAGCTGTAGTAATGACATTTTAGTAATTTTATGTATTTTTATACCCCTTTCCCATTCCTCCTTTCACGCATAATATTTGGATCAAAAAAATTTCCAGCTTTCTCTCTCTTTAACTTCCCAGAATCCCAACTCTCTCTCCTAATTTTTCCTCTCTCCCAATTTGATGTTGGTGGAAATTAAATTTATAAGTTTATCAATCTTTTAATCTAATTTGTTTTTTTATTTCCAATATTTTGTATTTCTGATGTTTATCAATCTTATGATCAATTATTTTTCGTTTTTTTTGGCTAAATTTCTGTTCAATTACGTACATTCCTTAATTTTTTTTTTTTTTTTTTTTTTTGCTTCATTTCATCAGTTTTATTTGCGATTATTGTTTAATTTCTGTTCGATTATATCGAATTTCTTTTGGCGACTTTTTCTTTATTTTTTTGCGTCATTGTGTCAGTTTTTCGTTTAATTTTTTTTTGATGTTTTTCGCTAATTCATCTGATTTCTCGATATTTCTTCGTTTTTTTTTTCGTTAATTCATCAGATTTTTCAATTCTTTGCGATTATTGTTATATTTTGATGATATATTGTTGTATTGATGAATATTTGTGATTGTTTTATTTTACTGATATTTTTTCTGATTTATTATACTGGTATTTTGCTGATTTTGATGCATTTTGTGTTTTCGAAAACAGGATTTTTGTCATTCAGGTTTATTTTAGTTTTTTTGCTTTTATTTTAGTTATGTAATTATTATTCATGATATTCTAAGTAAAAATAATTAGAACACAATAAGAAAAGTATTAAAGCATAGCTAGCTATAATAGCATATAATCTTAAGTCGTAACACTCAAAAGTTGAAGTTTAAAGCAGTTAGGACCTTGGCCACCTAGCTTATTTTAAAGCCTTTAGAGCCAAAGTTGCATATGTATATATGGTAGGTTATGTATGTTGATCTCAAGTAGTATGCATCAATGCACCCTTTCTGGCTACCAATATAATTTGTAGGAAACAAAGTGGTATACTGGTATTTTTTTAGTCTTTGCTTTTGGTTGACCGTTGTTACTATCACATAAGATAATTAATTAAGAAGGCGGTCTAATCCAAATTGTGTTGTACATAATATAATGTCTTGATTCATATTATTTGAGCAAGTAAATTATGTTAGTCTATATTTTCTCTACTTAATTGGCAATGCTTATGGATTCATATTATAAAAGCCTACTAGCTCAATGGGTAGAGCATTGTGTAAAAGCACAAAAAATATGGGTTCGAATCCCACGTAGGCTCATTTGTGTAATGTAGAGACGAGATTTTGTATGATTAGCAACTAATGATGCTTTAATAACTGAGATTAAGTAGTAAGATGCATACTACATTGCTGGTTTACTAATGAGCATTGCAACTTATGTAGTAGTTTCCTAAAAAATTTGTTGGAACGAGTGGCCTAGTTATAAATGTTGCTGCCATTATATCTCCCACGAGTCCCACCAAGTCACACAGATATAACTCGTCCTATTTATGACTGACTTTTTTTTTTTTTTTTTCAAGATAACCTATGTAGGAATCAAACTTACATTCCCTATACATTTATATAGCATTCTATCAATTGAGCTAATAGGCTTTAAAATTTTCTAAAGTATATATTAACACATGTTCTAAAATTTATTGAATATGTTGTAAGTTTTTTGTAAATGTTCTAAAGTATATATCCAAAAAATTATATAAAATATGTAATTTCAAAAGGTATAAACTTTAGAATATAATCAATAACATAATACTAAAATAGACGTTAGGAATGACACTTCCTGGTACTGTGTTTTCCCTCCAAAACTATTATCCCCTTTATTTCTTTATTTTTTTTTTTAATTTTTTACTTTTTAATGTAAATATACTTTATATATATTCATCAAATCATTTGATTGTGATTCACTTTCCTAATAAAAATATATGTATTTGTGATTCACATATTTTCCATATCTTTTATTGTACTTCCTTTGTTCTTTTTTACTTAACCTGTTTCTTTTATTACGCTTGCTAATGCAAAATTTTAATGATCAATAACTTTAATTCTCCATAAGTAAAAATTATAAAAGTTATATATTATGATAGTACTTATTGAGACAAATTCAAAAATATCCTACATGAATATGTTTTTCCTTACATGTTATTCACAAAAGACGGTCAAAAGAGGGGTGGTGAATAGTGTAAAAGTTAAAGTGAATCAAGTAAAAAAGAACGGAAGAAGTAAATATTATTATTATTATTATTATTATTATTATTATATCTCAAAAATAGACAAAGTCATACAACCTATAAAAAATTAGTGGGAAGCCGAGATACAATCTGGGCCCCCACTCCTCTAGCTATAGTAAAACCTATCCTAGTGAAGATATGAGCAGCAGCACGTGCCCCAATGTCCTGAGTCTTTGAGAACTTTTGGATCCGCTTCAGCAATGCAACAACCTCCCTTTCTAATTCCCCAAGTGAAGAGAAAGAGAAAGGAAGGAAGCCATATCCAATTGCTCGACAAACTGGATTCGTACTTGACTCGCTTCCGATGGGTCGCATCAGCCACAACTCGTCCAAGAATAAAGTCAGATAGCCCTGACTGTGTCAAAGGAGAAGACTCTGTTAAGTCTACACAAACATCGCGACCACGATCCCAGGAATAAAGTAACACATCTGCAGGTTTGAGGGCCCCGTCATTCCCTCCAAACAACCCAATGTCCACCTCCTTTCTAGCTGAAATCCCTGACCAATAGTAAACATCAACAAGGGTACCCCGAACAACATTAAAACAGACACTAGGAAGAAATCGACTCTAGAAATAACACGTGTCACAATTTGGTATTGTTTTTTCCTCTAATTTTTTTTTCCACGGTGACATCAACTACTTATTGTAAAATATACTAAAAATGTTCACCAAATCATTCACTTACTTAAACAAAATATATATATGTAATTCACATATATTCCATAAAATACTATTCTAACGTCTATTACTTTGTATATATATGGAGTATATATTATTTCCCTATCCTTATGCAGTATTTTATTCCTTCAAATCTTTAATATTATACTATATATGCAGTAATTTTGTAACAAAAAAAAAAAAATTATGCGTTTTAGAAGTAATTGATTCATACTTGATTATTACTATTACTATTACTATTATTTCCTAAGCCTTCTTTTGTTATTCATATATTTAGAAATTTCAAAATGTTTTAATTTCTTATTAGGAAACGACTTCCTAATAGCATTTTTTTTACAATATCAATCTTATTTGATTTATTTTTAATTTTTAGTTATTTATGTATATCAAAAGCACGACAAATTAGATATGTTTTCCACTATCCTAAATTGTATCAAATACATTGTAGTAATTATTTTTGTTACAATCCCATATTGTTTAATATATAATTTTAAAATACTTAATTATTTAGTTAATAATAATAAAAAAAAGATATCAATTTATCATTAAAATTTTAAACTTATTTGTCTAATTACTCTGTCATCATTATATTTCATGTTTCATTTTTTTATATACATAAAAAAAAATAAAAATACTATGGTTATATATTTTGTCCACATGCATTATGCACAATATTTTATTTTTGTTTTTTAAAATTTTTGTGTTGAATCATAAACAAAAGTGAAATTAATTACCGTGTATGACACGGGACCTAATCTAGTAAAATATAAATTTTAGAACACAAAGTATAAAATTTATGTTATAAAATTTTTTGCCTATGTTCTAAATATTTTTTTATATTCTAAATCTCTCTTCCTATGTTCTAAAACTTATATGTTCTAAAGTTTTTTTCCTGTGTTCTAAATTTTTTCTTATGTTCTAATTTTTTTTCCCTATGTTCTAAATTTTTTCTTCTAAAGTATATATGCAGAAAATTACATAAGATATGTAGTTTAGTATAAGCTATTAAGTTTAGAACATAAAGTATATAATTTAGAACATAAAGTATAGAGTTTATGTTCTAAAATTTTCAGCCTATATTCTAACTTATATTCTAAATTATTCTAACTATGTTCTATATTTTTTTTGCCTATTTTGTATAACTTTTCCTATGTTCATTTTTTTTGTCTATGTTCTAAATTTTCCAATGCATATGTTCTAAAATTTTCTCTCATGTTCTAAATTATCTTTCCTATGATCTAAACCTTTTCTTATGTTCTAATTTTTTTTCAACCTATATTCTAATATTTTAATCCTATGTTTTCTAAATTTTTTTCTACCTATATTCTAATATTTTAATCCTATGTTTTCTAAAAAATTTTCTACCTATGTTCTAATATTTTAATCCTTATGTTTTCTAAATTTTTTTCCCTATGTTCTAAATTTTTTTTTACCTATGTTGTAATGTTCTAAATTTTTTCTGCCCATGTTCTATCTATTTTTTTGCGTGTTCTAAACTTTATCCCATGTTATTTTTTTCCAATGTTCTAAATTTTTTTGTCTATGTTCTAAACTTTTATCTTGTTTTCTAAATTTTTTTCTATATTCTAATTTTTTATTTTTTATTTATTTATCATTATATATATATATATATATATATATATATATATATATATTCTAAATTTTTATCTTGTGTTTTAAATTTTTCCTATGTTCTAAATCTATGTTCAGAGCCTATATTCTAATTTTTTTTTTCCATATGTTCTAAATTTTTTTTTATTTTCTAAATTATTACATTATGCTCTAAATTAAAGTTTTTTTTAGTTATTTATAAAGATAACCTATGTAGAATTCGAACCTACATTCTTTATGTATTTACATAGTGCTCTACCACTTGAGCTAATAGGTTTTAGCCGTTTGATATTAATCACCATCCCTCCCATAGAACTATAGAAGGGAGGAAAACAATCACATGTAGAAACTCAAATGCCCCTATTACTACTACAACACATAACTCACATATTACCCAACACATGCTCACAAATTAGTGAAATTACGCAACACAACTACTACTAAAAAGTATGTAGTACGTGATTACATCAGTCAAAAAGAGGAAAATATGGTTGAATTGGCTGTTCATCCATATAAACTATGATGCAAATTTATCTAATACAAAAGTGCTAACCTTATTTTTTACCAACCATAATACTCTTATTTTCACATAAACGGACCTAAGTGACTAAATTTGCTAAGCTGACACTAAATTCTTCAATATTATTTGCAATCTAATATGAACTCTAACAAAAACTATCCAAACCAAACTTTCCTGTATATTTTTCAAAGGTAAACTTAATAAGAATGAAAATATCGAAAATTCCTCAGAACAGTACAAAATCGAACAAAATTGCAGTACAAAATCAAATAACATTGCAGCACAAAAATGCTGAAAATTCTGAAAATATCAAATAACATTGCAGTTGAAAATTCGAACCACAAATTTGAAAAAAATCACTAAAAAAAATCGAAAACATCGCTGAAAATTCGAGCCCTAAAATAGCTGAAATTAAACTGTTGATGAAATTTCGAACAATCAAACATATTGATGCGATTTCGTAACAAAATCCTTAAAATTTTGGAAAAATAAATAAATCACAACAGCGCTCAAAAAATTGCTTGAGGCTTGAGCAAGCATACATTAAATTTACCAAATTGCGAAAAAATTGACTGGAATTGCTGAAAACTCTTTCAAATTGCTCTAATAATGGAGCATTTTGGGAGTTTGAGGAGAGATAAATTGATGAGAGAGAAAATCACGACAACTTTTTGTTACTTGATTTCTTTTAATCTTGACCGTTTAATTCAATCTAATCCTACGAATTAGATTGATTCTTATATATACTAGTGTTCTTATATAAGGATGAGTTCTTACCGATATATATATATTTTGTACTTTTGATATCATTTTCCAACACTTTCTCTCTCCATCTCTTCAATAATTATCAACTACTTTAGTTGACACGTTTTGACTTTAACACTATTCACACTCTCTTTTGACCGTATTTTGTTCTTTATACGTAATAAAAAACATAGTCATGTGAGATCTTGTTAGATTCATCACTATGTATTTTCAACATATCAACTTTTCATAATTTTTGCTTATCGGTAATTAAAGATATTAATAGTTGAATTTATGCATTGGTAAACGTGACTAAAGAAACGGAGGAAGTACCTTTTATTTTTTTCTATCTCTCTCTAACCCCACATGTATATTTGTTCTTCCTAATCATGGGTTTTAAAAAATCTTTAAGTTTCTTAATTCCCATGAAAAATGAGAAATAGGCTTGTAAATAAGGGAATAAGGGACGAGGGAGTGTCATTTTGGGCTTGGCCATCTATTCATCCAAAAAAAAAAAAAAAAAAACCTCTAAATTACATGTTTACATCAATGGAGTTACTACGTAATGTTAGTGTTTTAAATATGTATATTGGAGATTATGAAAGCTAAAGCGATCTTAAGAGATAAGGATTGTGTGATATTTGCGGTGTTTTCAATTTTTCATGATTCACACTTCCTAACCAAATACAGTAAGTATCACACAATAATTTACAAAA
Organism: Chenopodium quinoa; assembly: GCF_001683475.1. Classification (NCBI taxonomy): domain Eukaryota; kingdom Viridiplantae; phylum Streptophyta; class Magnoliopsida; order Caryophyllales; family Amaranthaceae; genus Chenopodium; species Chenopodium quinoa. Next base: position 4,188,356 of record NW_018743977.1, on the reverse strand, counting down.
CGACTTTTAGTGCCACTCACAATCATACTCTCTCATTGATTTGCTCCCTCAAAACCAGTCAACCACACCACCATTTTTTTTTCTCTCTCCTTGATCTCTGAACCTGCAGCATACCCTCTCGGCACCGCTGTACATCCGCCAACCTCCCTTGGCCTCCACAATCCGCTATCCGCCATCCGCTCTTCCCTTGGCGATGCAGTTGTAAAAGGGTATTTGTTTGTGCTCATTTTGCTAATTATGCTCATTTTGCCAAATCCTAAAATGGGTATTTGTTTGTTGGGTTAGATAGTGAGGAGTGATCATTTTTTGTATTTTTTCATGTTTGTTTTTGAGAATAGTGAGAAATGATTATGACTTAGTTAGTGCATTGAAAAGACAAACTTATGATTGTAATGAGTTTTTGAATAATGTCGTATTGCTTAGATATCAAATCAGTTGGCTTTTATATGTATCTGAAGTTCTTACGGCCCGTTTGGTAGCTGGTACGGAGTAATAAATTGCAATAATGGGAATGAATTTTATGTGTAATTTAGTATGAAAAGTACTTATACTCTTGATAGGAATACAATCTTGACCCCTAAGCATTTGTTTTTTCCATTTACCTCTTGGAAGGTAGTATTTGGTGGGAATGGACATTTTTGAAGAAAAACAGACTATTTAGGGGTCATCTTGAATGGTCATTGGAATGAACATTGATTTTCTTTCCAAATGTACATACAATTAAATTTCTACCAAACGGGTTGTTAGATTTCGTCGATGATAAGATTCTAAATAAATATAAACTGATAATTGCATAGTGTTTGTATATGATTGTCTGCTGTCACATTGTGTGTTTGTGTTTGTGCATTGGATATTGATTCATGTCCCCTTCAACGTTGTAGGAGCTTAGGGGCTTTTGATGGTTTGTTGGGGTTGCTGCTGATGTCTTGCTATTAGATATAGCTGCTCAAATAAATCAAAGATGGCAGCCTTGCCCTCCAATAATCTTACAGTTTTTGTAGACTCGGCTTTGGCCAATCAGAAATGCGGAGACTATTTGGTTTTTAGAAGTGAAACATATCTAGGAAATGAATTGCGTACAGCCTTGTACTTTATGGGTCTTGCTTATTGTTTCATCGGATTATCAGCCATTACAGATAGATTTTTTCGCTCCATGGAGAATGTAGTTAAGCAGACTCGTAAAGTGGTGGTAATTGATCCTTTGACTAAGGTTGAAATTGTTAGATATGAGAAGGTGTGGAATTATGCAATTGCAGATATTGCTCTTCTGGCTTTCGGAACTAGCTTCCCTCAGATATCTTTAGCTACCATTGATGCTATAAGGAACCTTGGAAGCCTTAATGCTGGAGGTTTATCTTTTTCTTATGCTTTAAAGTATTTTTGGTGTCAAATGTCATGAGTAAGACTTTACATTAATATATGGATAACACCGATAAAGAAAAAGAAAGCTAAAAACCTCCATAACTTTATATGATTTGGTTTAAATTGCAGCTTTCACATATATTTGGTTTCAGTTGTACATCAAACTGTAATGTGCTTAATTACTCTCTAGTGCTGACATAGTTGTGATATTCAGTGATCTTGTTGCTTCAAATGGTATATTGCTAGTCTATTATAGTATTATTGTTATATATCAGTGTCTGCTATACTTGATTAGGGGTTTCATGGCTTTATAATGTTCCAATATATAGCTCTTTTGCTAGAGATTAGCCTTCTCTTCTATCCTACTATAATTTTACAAAGATTAATAATCAAAATAGTTGGTATACTGATCAACTGAATTAGAGACAAGTGATATCTCTGCAACTAGGTCTCACCGGTTCTTCCAAAAATAGATTATGAAGAAATTTGTTTTAGCTCTAATATGGAAGCACCTTGAACAGGAAGAAGATAATTTGCATGCATACAATAAATGGCATAAGTAAAACATTCAAATGTTGTACTGTGTTTCTCTCCTTGCTTCTATTTATGTTTAATATTGACTTCAGCTTGACTTGTAACTATGTAGGCTTGGGCCCTGGAACTCTAGTAGGTTCTGCTGCATTCGACCTATTCCCAATCCATGCTGTTTGTGTAGTTGTTCCGAAAGCTGGAGAACTGAAAAAGATATCAGATATAGGAGTCTGGTTGGTTGAGCTATTTTGGTCCTTTTGGGCTTACATATGGCTATACATTATTTTGAAGGTAATGAATTTCTATACATTATACTCTCTTTAGCTGGGCATACTTTTAGTTTTCTTGTATATACTTCTTCAAAAATAAAATTTCATGGAGGACTTTTCTTGTTGTAAATTGATGGAAATCCTTGTTCATCTTTCTGGATGCTTTGATCTTTGTCTTTTGAACTTAATATTAGAACTCATATCTTCTTTGCGATTGTTGAGGTGATTGTATCAACATTTGCATGCATTATTTGGCATGTAACCTCTGGTTGTGCATAACACTTGGCAAAACAAAAAGCTTCTGATATACTTTAATCACTTTGTGATGAATATATGATTTCCTCAGCTTAATGTAAGCACTTGTAATTGATATAAAACAATAATATACTGTAGAAATGTTCTTTCTTCAGGTTTGGACTCCCAATGTAGTTACTCTATTGGAGTCATCTTTGACAGTGTTGCAATATGGCTTACTGCTGTTAAATGCATATGCTCAGGACATGCGATGGCCTTACTTATCTCTTCCTTTGTAAGTTTATGTTTTAAAATATTTGTCTCTCTTGTTGGCTTGTATTATCTGACATACTTGGTATAAAGACGTTTCTCTATCATTCACTATTCAGCTCGAGATCTGAGAGGCCTGAGGAGTGGGTTCCGGAAGAGGCTTCACCGTGTAAACATGAAAACCTCGGAGAAGACTCTGTTAATTCTGCTGCTGATTATGAAGACAGAAACATTGTCGACATCTTTTCCATTCATGGTGACAATGAGACAGGTAATGTTGACACACATCAGGAGTTTCCTTAGTTCATCTTGTGCCTCTCAAAGCCAAATTGAATTTTACTGTTGATTTTCGTGTAAGGCTCGGTATAGCCTCAGTAAAAATTGATGTATCTTTTTATTTAGATGATCTTTTCTGAAGAATTACTTTCAGGTACATATCAGGCCCTGTCTTCAGATGAAGTGGCTGAATCAAACACTGAACAAGATATTAGAAACATAAAATCAGACAATGCCACTATCCTGTCACTTTGGAAGCAACAGTTCGTGGATGCACTCATGGTACTTCTTTTGTTTAAATTTTTTTTGTTTTTCATGACAATAGAGGGTTTTATTTATTTAGCAATGTGTCAAAAGTGTAGTATTCAATTTCATTACTAATGTTGAGGAAAAAACTTCTGGATGAAGGCTCCATTTAACATCTAGTGCTTTACGGTTAAACAAAATGTAGTGTCTATTTCAATTGAATAGAACAAATTCAAAAAGGCAATTCTTTCACCCCCTCTAACTTTTAAACTTCTCTGCTTGTATCTCTGCTTGTATATCACTGAATCTTCAATAAACTACCCTCTGAATGATTTTTTTTTGGAACTAGCTTATTAGACATGAAAAATGATTTTATCATCTATTTTCCTCCACGAATAGATTACAGTCCTAGGATGGGGAGTGTTGGAAATATAAACTTTATTACCAAAATACTTGTTCTTATATAGCAAAATGAATTGTAACTTTCTTTGTATCTAGAAGAATTTTCGATAACTGATAAGGTAGGAAATGAACTTTTAGGACTGTATTTAGTCTGTGGAGGGAACTATATTGGTATGTATCTTATTGTTGCATTTGTAGGAACAGGCTGCCTTCTTGTCATTGCTCTGTGAATGTACTGACTTTTAAGTTTTGGTGAGACAGTTTGAACATAAAAAGCTGGAGGGTATCTTTCTAAGGTCGGTCAGATTCATCTGGTTTTTGCTTCTCCTACCATGGAGGTTCATGTTTGCCTTTGTGCCTCCTTATCGTATTGCTCATGGATGGATAGCCTTCATCTGTTCTCTACTCTTCATCAGTAGTATAGCTTTCATAGTGACAAAGATCACAGATATGATAAGCTGCGTGACAGGTTAGCTTGTTTTTAATGATTTATTGGTTGGTATCTATTGCCATAATCAAGTGTAAGTCCCCATTTTTCTTGACTCATATTCTGTTTGACAGGATTAAATGCTTATGTTATTGCTTTTACGGCGTTGGCTGCGGGTACCTCTTGGCCAGACTTAGTGGCCAGCAAGATCGCTGCTGAGCGTCAGACAACGGCTGATTCTGCTATTGCAAATATCACCTGCAGGTTTTCTTTTTTTCCTTTTAATCTGCTTGATCTATATATAGTTTCTTCAAGACAGATCTTCCTAGTCTTCTAGAACAAGCAAGCAAATGCATTATAACATAGTTATGTTCGGTTGTCTTGGATTTCACTGCTTTAAGGTCATATAGAAGAAGCAAAGGTGCAGAAATATAAGAAGTGTTGCAGCTTTTAGCACATTAGAATTTATTACTTGGCCAGATGTTTGTTTGTGTGGAGGCGGGTTGGGTGGGGGTCTTGGTATGAGGGAGAGCGGACCCTTGTATAGAGTGATTTTCTTTTCACCCTGGAGCTGGAGAACAACTAAATGAGTATGACTTGTCTTGTCTCTTAAGTGGAAGTGAAAATTGATCACTCCGACCAGATCCATGAACCATTATTTTACTCATTTTGTATGGGGTTTTTCACTAACTTTCAAATTTTCCTAGTAACATGTTGCATGTTCATTAGACTCTTTTGCTCCCATAGTAACATTTATCTGAATTTCCATTTTCTTTTGCAGCAATTCCGTGAACATATATGTGGGCATTGGCATCCCATGGCTAATCGACACAACATACAATTATTTTGCATATCATGAACCATTGAGGATTGAAAGTGCCGAGGGTCTTAGTTTTTCATTGCTTGTGTTTTTCTGCACTTCAGTAGGTTGTATATCAGTTCTGGTACTGAGGCGTCTTGTGTTTGGTGCCGAGCTTGGCGGACCTAGGATCTGGGCATGGATCACAAGTGGGTACTTCATGTTGCTTTGGCTTATTTTTGTTACTCTGTCCTCCCTCAAAGTCTCCGGCCTTTTGTAATTTCGCAAGTCCATATATTTTGCTCTAGATTTATGCAAAATTATTTCATTTAAAATTCATAAACATTATATAATAGTGTGATATGTACGGTGCATATAGAAACATCAAAGAAAATGAAATTTTTTCATAGATATATAAAGCTTCAAACATTACTTTGATGACATTCAATTCATCAGTTGGATGCTTAGATTATTCTGTGATTTGCGCGTTTCTTACTCATAAATACTCTCTATTCACAAATAATCTTCATGTATTGCTTAGGCTGTTCACAACTGGGGGTGTTAAATACTGCCATCTAAATTTATCAAAACCACCAGCATTTCAAGCAAAGGGTTATTATTGCCCTTACTAAACCCCAAGTCCCTAACCCATTTTTCTCTTTTTTTTTTCTCTCTCATCAAACACCCCAAGTACCAACCTTTTTTTACACAACCACCACAATCACATAGTAGAGGTTACCAGCTGCAGTTGGTGACGGCGGCGGCGCGGAAGTAGGCGGCCGGTCAAGTGGAGGTCAAGAGGTCAATCGGAGCTGAAAATTGGTTGCCGGGGACGGTAATTGATTTTGGCCGCCAATCAATCATACCTGGTAACCGGTTTTCAGCTCCGGTTGACCATGGTAACCGGTTTTCAGCTTCGGTTGACCATGGTTACCGGAGGTCAAAATCGGTTACCGTGGACGATAACCGGTTTTTAGTAGGGGTGTTCGCAGTGCAGTTTGGTGATCCAAACCGCAACAAACCGCAACAAACCGCAAAATTGCGGTTTGCAATTTTTTTCAAACCGCACTAAACTGCACCGCAAAATGCGGTTTGGTGCGGTGCGGTTTGCGGGTTAGTCACATTTTTTTTAATTATAAAGATTTTTTTTTTAAAAAAAAAGACTTTTTATTTTATTTTGTAATTATTAATTTATAATTTAAATATTTAACTCTTCTTTTAACTTTTAATTAGCTTATAGTACAAAATTACATCATATTTTTAACCTATTTTATATATTTTTTAATAGAATTAGTATAAAATTGGTATAACGGTTTGTGGTTTGAAGGTCCAAACCGCAAACTGCATCAAAGTGCGGTTTGGTCTAAAATGTTTTGGAAACCGCACTAAACCGCAAAATTGCGGTTTGGCCATTTTTGGAAATCGTACCACAATTTTCAAACCGCAAATCGCACCAAACCACAAAATTGCGGTTTGGTTTGCGGTTTGGTGCTGTCTAGACCACACTCTGTACAACCCTAGTTTTTAGCTCTGATAACCGGTTTTTAGCTCTAGAATCGGTTACCGTGACGGTTAATCAGTTTGTGGCTCTGGTTGACCGTCGTCAACCCGGCGGTTTCTCCGGCCAATCTAACTAATATAAACCCCCGGAAAAAAAGTCGTACCTGCTAAAATGCCGATGGCGGCATTCTTCCGACAAGCCACCTTGATCACCATCCATTTCTCGTCGACTTTCGCGGTCGTGGTGGCAGTCCGATGTAGATGGTGGGGGTTGAAACGGTTGTTGTGGGTTGTGGTGGCCAACGTGGTGGCGTGGGTTGTACCGGTGTCGTGATTGGTGGTGGTTGACTTGGTTGTGGTGGATGGCTTAATGTTAGAGAAAGAAAATGGGAAATTTTTTTAGTAAGGGCAAGGATGTCTCTTAGCTTGAAATGATGGCGATTTGATAATTTTTTATGGTGGCCTCTAGCATTTCATTAAATGTTTTTGTAACTTAATGGTAAATTTCCCACTCAACTCATTTGAGGTTGACTATCACATTCCTTAATATGTGTGTCCACTCAACTCATTTGAGGTGAACTCTCTTTCCCTCACATTCTCACCTTACCCTATTACATTTCTTAATATGTGTGTCAAAACCTAACAGAGGTGATTATTTGTTCACATTGGGAGTATATTACGGAGTACAAAGTTTACCATCGACCCATCACTTTGAAAAGAAAATATCAAATCTCCAATTAAGATACTTGCAACCTCGTATAATGATACAAATGCACTTCAAGATTGTTCAAAAGATGGTATTAAATGACGTTAAATGAATTCATATGTAATTTTGTAAGATAGATCCGTGTCAATGTCCATAGAACAGGGTTGATTGAACTTTATGAGATAAAAACACATTTGCGATGAATTTTATCATCAAATATCACTGATATTAGCATGAGGTCATCACTATCAAAACGTTTTATATATATACCTGAGTTCACATATATGTAGTTGCACCCAAAGGTAGGTTTTTGCTCATTTCATAATTTTTTTTATAAAAATATTAAATGAGCTAATTTGATGCACCTTGTACCTGTGTGTATATATAAAATTTCATATCACTATAAAATTACATATAAATTTATATTGCTAATTAAACTACTTGTAATTGTACACAAAATATTCCTTTTTTTTTTTTGAAAGAATATTTTTCTTATTTTTAATGTTAAAAGAATTGTAAAAAAACAATTTTCTTTCCAAAAACAATAATTCCAAATTATTGGCGAGCCAAAAAAAGATTATGTCGTGTCCAAAGGTAGCTTCACTTCGCCTGCATGACCTTGCCCCAACGATTGTAACGAAATAACTCCCAACTTTTAAACAAAATGCATTAATTGCCAACAGAAAAAAAAAAAAAAAAAAAAAAAAAAAAAAAAAAAAAAAACCTACAAGTATTAATTAGCCAGATATTTAGAGAGATACCATAGTCTAAAGCTGAAGTTTTGATTATTAGTAGCCCAGTCAATAGTTCAAAAGATGGACAGTGTTTACAAAAGATATGTTCTTGACAATATATGCAGAGATCCTCAGTTAAAAAAACGGGTAGAAATAAACTGACTCCAGAAGAATAAAAGCTCCCGCATTCGCCACTTTTTGTTATACAGGAGCCCTTTGCTCTTGTCAGCTACCCAAATCTCTCACACTTATATCACGATATAAAAGTTGCTTTAAGCAAGTGCACCTGTGCAAGCAGTAGCTGGGGTAGGATTGGCATGTTTTGTTGCTGAACTATATTTCGCTGTGATAAATCTGGGAAATTAAGATCACATACACACCAATATGAGAATTGCAAGAAGTTAAGCTATAAAAGCTGTACCGTCAAATTAAATTCATTCTGTCAAGAGGTAACCAACCTAAAAAAATCCCTCCACAGAAGTTCAAACATCAACCAGTTCATTCCATCATCACCATCTTTTCGGTTTGAAGCAGAAATTGTTCTGATAATTTATACAAGAGAGTATTAAGAAAGTTAAAAGTTGTAGAAATTTGACAGCAAGGGAAACAAAACCACATAAACACGACAAAATAACCCAATACCTGGAAGCAGTTTTCTTCAGCTCATCAAACATATGTCGAGGAGAAAGGCATCCCATGGCTAACCATGGAGAAATTTTGCACGAGAAATTGGCACCATATATGCTGTTAGTGCCGTCCTTGGACTTTGGTGGCTGCGCCTTGCATTCAGCTGCAAACTTTTGGAGCCTTTGCATTGCTTCAGTCTCTCCTCCCACCAGGGAACCATTAACAGGTGGTTTTCCATCCTATGAAAAACTTACACAAATAAGAGAATTGCCAAAATCTTAATATCAAGAATATGCAAATCACACAACATCATATTTAATGATCCAGTCAAGGGGCCTATAATTGACCAATATAAGTCCTCTAACACTGTTTGGTCATGTTCAACAACAACAATCAAAGCCTTAATCTCAAAGATGGGGCTGGCTACATGAACCACAAGTACTCATCAACCGTGATCCTCTCCTTCTGTCTAAATGTTATATGTTCCTGCAAACTCAACTTCTTCATGTCCTTCTTAATTCCTTCCAGCCAAGTCATCTTTGGCCTTCACAGCTTATTCTAAGGTCCCCTTTATCCCAAACCTCTACTTTCCATACTGGAGTGTCTTTGATCTCCACGTTCAAACCACGCAATCGGCTATCCCTTATCTTATTCTCAATGACCGCAACTCCAACTTTCCTCCTAATATCTTCATTTCTAATTTTTTCTTTTGAGGTGTTCCACCTAAAATTTATCTCAACATACGCATCTCTGCCACTCCAATTTTACTAATATGATCCATCCTGAATGAACAATATCCAATTTGCCTAATTCCAAAAAGTGTTCTGTCATTTACAAAGTCCAGAATTTAATTCAACTGACCAAAACAGTTTCCTATACAATTCAGCCTCCGTGTCCTAAAAGATAATTGTTTGCAAAGTATTAATGGCTACACCTATCAAGAGCATGTTTGATAGGGGGTAAAAGTGGGAACTGGTCAGAGAATCAGAAGAAGGATTCTGTTTCAACTAGTTTGGTAAAAGTAGTGGAGTTAATCGGTTGCCTCTAATAAACAGTACCCCAAATTTGAAACCTGCACCACCCAGAGATAACAGTATAACAGATTATGTTATTTGGTGGAAACAGAGAGCTCACTTCGCTCTCTACAACAGAAACTGAACACATGTGTCTTGATTATGAAGGTAGAAGAAATGTATATAGTACACAAAACTACAAGAGAATTGAAGAGGAAGAAGAAAAACAGCACTGTTCAACATCACCATAGCCAAATCAAGCCATGATGAGCCCCATCTTGCTTATTATGGCTAAGACCAACCATCATTTTGACAAAATAATCACGTTAAGCAGCAAAACCACAAAAGAGGAGGAAGAGGGGTGATAACACTGATAAGAGAAAAATGGCAGCTTGGATCTAAGATACTAATACAGTAATATGTAGGGGTGAGCAAAATATCAGGGTACCCTGAATAGGAAACGGAAATGCAGGTTCCGGTTGTACAAGAGGTTTCGGTTCTGGGTAGTAAAATGGAGAACCTGTTGCAACAGGCTCCGATTCAGGTTCTCAATTTTTTGGAACCGGAACCTGATAAAAGTATCACTTAATCCTAAACATACACCAATTCAAGCCCGATTTTTATTAAATAAGAATAAAAAAATTGTTATAAATATATGCATTAAATTTGCTAAACAACTATTTTTGGGTTGTTATATTTGCAAGTTGTAAACATTGTAAATTTATGACCCTTCAAATTGTTTCGACATAATTTTGCAAAAAAAAATACAAAATATATTAAAAGGTAGGGTACCTTGAATCGGAACCTGAACATACAGGTTCCGGTTCTGGTTCCCATTCACCTGTTCAACAGCTTCCGATTCCAGTTATCATTTTGAGGAACCTGTTACAATAGGTTCTGGTTCAGGAATTTTAACGGGGTATACTATTATGCTCACCCCTAGTAATATGGTCATTCTAATGTATTGAAAAATAAGTATGAGGTGGACAATGTTACCCAATTCACTAGTATAAGATTCAGTGCGAATTCGCAATCTGCTACCTTGTTAAATTTGGCCAAAAATAACGACTTTATAGTATAATTCACCTGTTTTAGTCCATGGTTCACAAGGGGTAGGGGCGATTAGGTAACACTAGTTGTGGGTACCATTCCATTTCTAAAACTATAGCTGAACCAAACAACTTGTTTCATAATGGGTTGATATACATTCCATTCCCTTTACTTGATGGATTAATTCCATTTCTAAAACTATAGTAGAGCCAACCAGGCTCCATGGGTTTGCAACTTTGCAGCATGTACAAAGTCCAGCATAGCTCATTGATTGATTAATAATGTCCAAGTCCAATGTGATTCAGGCACCTGTTTCACAATATTGGAAATGTATGGGGAAGTTATTATCACCGTAGCCCAAAAAAATGGTTGGAAATGACTAAAATTCAAAAATGTAAGATATGATGTAGGACTTTTCTAAATTGCCTCAAGTCCTTGCGAGTTGAGACCATCCCCTTAGAGGGAAATCATTTCTATTTATTAGCATTGTTCACTATACTCTCCTAACTGTTGGAACTAACATATGGCATATCTATCATTAGGATTGCCTATTTCCCAGTTTTTTAGTGGAATTTTCTTGTTAAGAGGACCTCTAATACCGTAACGAACATATTTTCAATAGCTCTATGCAAGACCAATAATATCATAATGACCATCTAAGACACACACTTGAAAGTTTCATAGACAAAGACAAGGCTAAAGGAACGGTTAACTTCAATGTTTGCTTTTCCCAACAGAAAATATTTCCAGGAGAATACATATAGTAATAACACAAGACACTACAACATCAGCATCCCCAATGCTTCTGTAGAAGATACCACCCAAGGCGTGATAGGGAGTTCCATGAATGCGTACAAAACATAACGGAGGCTATTTGTAAAGTTTGACATATGTGACTGTCAGATAAAAGGTTACAGTAAGTGAAAATGAACGAGAGGGAGGCTAATTCATCAATCTATGGTTCCTCAAATGCCTTCCATGTATAAACAACCTACATGCTCTAGTCCACTCTCCACTAAACAAGATATTAAAGCACACATAGTCAATTTAAGGAGCGAGGTTAAGTTGAAGAAGAAGGAACGAGGTCAGAGCTGAAAGAGTGAAAGGATTTATCAAGGTGTTTTCGGGGTGGAGTTTATCGGGGCTGGGGTGGAGTTTTTCGGGGCTGGGGGTGGAGTTTTCAGGGATGGGTCAGATTTTTAGGGGCTGGGGGTGGAGTTTTCAGGCTGATTTGTGGGTGTGAATTGATGATGTAGGTGTTCGAATTGGAGATCCGGCGGTTGTAAGTGGGCTGCAATGGTGGCGCGTTGATGCGGCGTGCTTGTGAGGTGGGCTGGGCGGTGGTTTAGCGGCTGTAACAGCAGGTGGCTGCCTGTTGTGAGCTGTTGTCGTGAATCTGTTGTGAGAAAGGTGCGTGAGATAAGGGGTTGTTGGCTGCAGTAGTGGAGCGGCTGCTTGCGGTTGCTGCTGATGGTGAAGTGGGAGGAGGGTAGCAGCATGTTGTCGGTGCTAGGTGAGGTGTGAACGTGGTGAGCAGGCTGGTGCGATGCATGAGGGAGCAGGGGTGGTGTAATGGTGGTGCACTGGTGGTCCGAGGAATAAGACTAAGAAAAAAAAAAGGAAAAAAAAAAAAGGAAAAAAAATTAACCTATTTAACAGGTTGTAGGTCAAAAGGATCGTTAATGGAAGATCCCTACCAAAGGTGGGATTGTTTCTGGAATTTCAAAAAGTGGGATTGTTTATAGAAGACGCACTAAAGGTGGGATTATTAGTTTCCATTTTCCTAAACTAATATGTCCAACATTATGCAGAAAGTTGCAAACATTTACACAATTCCTCATACAAATCCAAATGCCTTCACATAACATTCAGTTGCAAAAGCTCAAAGACTTCCTCTTAGTCAACCCAGTTAACCAGTGCAAAATTGAAAAGAATTCACAGCAATAGACAATGGAATTTTACACATCAAACCATAAATTCCAACACATATAATATAATCAAATAATCAAAGCATTTTATCAACAGAAAAACATCAAACAATTTCGACAAAACCAAACAAGAACTTGAAATGCTAGAAGCAAATAAAACCTGAGACAATGTAGCATTTGGGTTAAGACCCAAATCAACAAGAGAAGGAATCTCTCCAGGCTCCACATCCCCTCTAGAAGGCAACCCTTTCAACTGATCCAAAGCAGCAATAGTATCCCTAACCTTCAACCCTTGCACTTTCTCCCTAAACCCACCATAATTAGTAGGCATACCCTGCAATTCAAAGGGCAAATCCTCCAAATGATACAATGTACTACCCCAAAAATACTTCACTTCAACCCCTTCATCCTTCATTGCTGTCTCAATCTTCGCCTCCGATTTCGCCTCCTCTTTCGACACTTCCCGGTGCACATACACCGCATCAGCTCCAATTGCTTTAGCCATCTCAACAAGAACTGTCTCAGGCTTCCCAATTCTCACAACCAAATCAGACCCTCTTGCCCTAAGATTCCTCCTAAGATCAGAAACCGATTCAACCAAGAAAGAAGCCCTAAACGGCCCGGTTTTATCGAACCCAGAAGACGATTTCCCGTAATCCCTAGGATCAAAACAGTAAACAGGAAGAACAGACATTGACTCATTGTTTGCAGTTGTAAGACACTCATTGTCATGAACTCTAAGGTCATTTCTGAACCAAACAATGGTGGCTCTTCGAACAGCGGCGCCATTAGAGGGGTCTGAAGGAAGACGAGGGTTGACAGAAAGAGGGTTTTGAAGAGGGGTAGCAGAGAATGAAGACTTTTTGGAGAAGGGTTTTGGAGGAGAGAGAGTGGAGGAAGAGAGAGAAAGAGTGCAGAGTGCAGAGGTGATTTGAGGTGGGATTTTGACGTTTTTGGGGGAGAAAAGTTGGGTAATTTTGGAAGGGATGAAGAAGTGGGTAGGAAGAGTAAGAGCAGAGGAGAGAGAAAGAGAGAGGGAAGCTGTTGGAGGTTTGAAGGGGGTTAACAATGGCGGATTATTCTCATTTTCTGGGGATTCAGAGGATTGGGTGGTGGTTGGTTCAAACTCCATTGATGAATTTTTGGAGGTTTGAAGATAAGTTGGTGTCAATTAGTGGGAGCTATGAGTAGTATTCGAAATGGGTTGGTAGATTGATGTTTGGTGAATTGTGATGGTTGTGGAATTTTTTATTTTATATATATATATATATATACCATTAATATTAATATTAATTCTAATAATCATGATTAAAAGTTATAATAATTATCTAATTGGTGTTTATTTAGCTGAAATTATTTGACTAACACCTACTACCATCTTTTATGTTACTCCCTCCATCCTTATTTACATTCTTTTTTGGGGTTTCAAAATTACATGCCTTTTAAGTTGGTAGATTATACTTTTTGACAATATTCCTTTTTTTGATAAGTTGTCATTTTTTTTTTGTACTTTTGACATCATTTTCTTTTTCTCTCAATCTCTTCAATAATTATCAACTACATTTTCTTTCTCTCTATCTCTCTCTAACCCCACATGCATATTTGTATTTCCCAGTCATGACTTTTAAGTTCCTTAATTCCCGTGTAAAATGAAAAGTAGACATGTAAATAAGGGACGGAGAGAGTATTTTTTTTTTAAAAAAAATTAATCAAGCTTCTCATTTAGGAATTCTTCTTGTATTTAGTGGTTGGATTCTAAAATAATCTCTTTTGTCGACTTCTAAATATTTTCGTGTAATCTATTTGTTACTACGTATTATTTGTTTGCTCCATTTAACTTTTTATAATACAAATACTCCCATCTACACCACGTATCTCCAATTTCACCTATGCGAAAACTATATAAAATGCTATATCATAAAAGTAAACATTGAAATAAATGACTGTTAGTTTTATAATGTAGTGATAATTTGTCATTAAAATTTTTTTGAACTTGACCCACAAAAGTGTAATTAAACAATAATTTAGGGATAAAGAGAATAGTCGTGTGAATTGTTTTAAAAAATTGCTTCTAACACTCCTTTCTTTAGGGTTTGTGTCAAAATTTATTCTTGACAACAATTTAAAGTAATTTGTGTGCCATCAAGTATTATGATCAAATATTGTTCCCTTTTGGGACTTCCTTTTTTTTAGAAAAAAAAAAAGCATTATGCTCAAATAGATTCAATAAAAATAATTTTAATTTTTTTTTTTTAATAAAGGTTAGAAAAAGAGAAAAACCTTCGGAGACCTTCTTCACGAGGGGAACTCCTAATGCATCAGAAGAGAGAATGGTTGAGAGACTAGAGTTATTACAAGGAATAATATCTATATTATTACTAACTAAATAACGAGCAAAACCCCATTAATCTCACATATAAACAAAATAAAGTTTATCTCAACTAACAAAAGGGAAAAGCTGAATTATAAAATGTTGTACTGATGGAAAATGTAAAGGAATATGTAAGAACTGGATGTTAGCAACGTTAACTAACGTCCGTTTAGTTTTATTTTATATTTTTATTTGTTATACCTCATTCATCTCCTTATTTGAATCACGACCATCGGAACTGACCACCACCACTTTCTTCCTTCATCTCCTTCCTCTTTCAACCCATAGCCGAAAACCAACTATCATTTTCATCTAGCTTCTTCCTCGAACTGACCACCATCCTCATCTACCGATACCAACACTGACATCAATAGCGGCTTGGCGTCTTTAACGCTAAATAAAACGAAAACCCTAAGAAAAATGGAGAAATTTAGGGATAGGATAACCCTAAAGGGTAAGTAAGTTTTTCTTCTTTTATCGATTTCTCAATTAAAAGCTTGAAGTTAAGCTTTAATTTTTCTCTACCATTTAAGCTCTGAGATTTCTACCATTGAAGCTCCTAGTTGGTCGGCAAGAAGAAGATAAGATGGTGGTCGGTTTATTTCCAGTTGTGGGTTGAAGGAGGAAGGAGATGGTGGTTGTGGTCGGCTTCGGTAGTACTCCGTTCACATATGGGGAAAAACAGATATTGGGTTGGGTTAAAAACTGTTAATTCTCTCAGTAAACGGACGTTACATGACTTTTTTACCTTTACAGAAATACCCCAACTGAAAGCATGTAAATTGACCAAAAAGCTCCTCGATAAACAAAGTTTGTCAATCAAGGGTATAAACTTGAATTCTCTCCTAAATAACCTACATTAGCTATCTAGTCAGTTACCCGATTTGCCTCACAAAATATACTTGTGTGTCTTATTACTTATACTTCAATTGCCAAACTTGGTGAGATGAGTGCATATGTCCCTCAAGTGCCCTTGATACAGTTGATGACAGGGAGATTATCGCTCTCAATATGAATATTCTTTATCCCGAACTCAATGGCCAAAAGAGTACCTTTGTGAAGAGCCGTGGCCTCAGTGATGAAGATTTTGAAGTTGCCGAAATTGAAGGTACATACTCTGAATACTCAATTTACATGTTGACGTGGACGGTATATGGGAATAGATTTTGAAGTTGCTGAGATTGAAGGTACGCGCTCCGAATACTCAATTTACATGTTGATGTGGACGGTATGTGTGAAAAAATTTGTTCAAAAAATACGAATATACTATACTCCGAAGAGTATAGTCATCTTGCTACGGAGTAGTTTGTATGATAAGACATGTAAGACTGTAATTGAAGTTGAACAGCTTTTCCCACTCAAAACGCTACCTTCTTCGGCAAATCTACCCTCTTAAAGATGGAAGCTTTACAATGTTTCAGGCATTTCAGCCATGTCCCCACCTTTGCTGCCTTCCTCCATAACCAATACAACCTCAAAAAATCGAAAAATCGTTTCAGGGTCGCCGCAAATTTGAGCAGTGATGATGACCCTTTTCTTCAAGCTGCCCTACATTCTGCTACTCTTCGTTTACAAGAGACCCATCGCCCAGGTATTCCTCTCCTTTACAGCATTCATTGTCCCCAAATTTTCATTTAGGCATTTTATCGAACAGTTGGTAGGCTTCTGTAAAGTTACATGGAAATCCAGGAATCAGCTGTTGTATTAAAGTCTGTTAACGTTTGTTTCAAATGGGTATTTACGAAATTAGGAGTTAATGTTTGTTTCAAATGGGTATTTACGAAATTAGGTGTTAATCTTTATTGTTCTTATAAATTGCCTCTCTATACATTTTCATGGCAGCTGGTTTCAAAGTTGTTTCCCTTGTAGTGGCCTCCCTTCAAGTTGAATATGTGATTATTTGGTAATAGTTGGTACTTGAACAGACCATTGTATCAATCACACCCTTGCTGAATCTGATGCAGAAGCCATCCCATATGTTCCAGGCTTCCAGCTGCATGAATTTTGATTGATTGGCAAAATTCTGCCTTTGCCTATCTGTCTGTTATGTTAATAAAGGGGAGAAATAGATATAAGTTTATGTATTAATTAGTTGGTTTAGTATCGACTGCTTGAGGGCTTGGTAGTTGGTATAACGTCATATCCGAAAGAACAAAGGATAATATAGTTCAATAAGCTGCAGAAGTATGTAAAATTAGTCAATCCCTTATCATTTTAAGAACTGGTTGAAATAGAAAATTTAGCAGCCGAAATCCTTTAATGTCATCTCAATATTGTCTTAATTGTCTTTTATTGTAAGAATTTTTCTTTGGCAATGGTTTGTGGTGCTCAGATCATGATTCTAACATGTCGGGCCTCTGGCTTTTCTGCGTCTGCAGACCCTCTTTTCCATGATCCTTATGTGGCTTGCTTGGTTCCTGCAAATATTCCTGTCTATACGGAGCAGCATGTGCACCCTTATTGCCTTGCGACCAAGTTCATTGATGATAGTTTGCTCCAAAATTTGAGAAATAACGATGAACTGAAACAGGTATGACTAGTCTTAACATTTGAAGTTTTCAGTTCATATCAAGGGTAGTGACTATGTTTGACTACAGTTTGAGGGCATTATGAAAATTATGTAGGTTGTTTTATTGACAGATGGTGCGGATACTCGTGTTTATAGACTTACTTGGCCAAGCTCTACATTGATATTTGACATATCACCAGATAGAATCTACTGCGACGTATCTCAGAAGCTTAAAGGTATGTTGTGAGTTGTGACATCTGCAAAATGTGGTGGCCTCTTATAGTTATGTGGGTAAAGATTTCAAATATTGATATCGAAGTCATTAGAATCTTAATGTTTTCCATTCCTAATAGCCTCAGGGGTGTTGATGTTGCGTATATGCTTATGTGCAGTAAAAAATGATTCGACTTTCGATATCATATTTCCATTTGCTACATTGAGAGTGAGAGTAGTACTCTTCTTATGGCTGTGCTCTTTTGATTTTTGGGAAATTCTATATGGTAGCCTCTAGTTTGTGCATTTTTTATTTGGTGGAATTTTTTATTGACCATTTATTAAGAGACCCTTTACTGTTGCATAATTTTCAAATGTGCCCTTTTTGTGTTTTATATGGCTAACCTAGCTATAAAATGACTAAATCTTAACCTAAATCTAAAAATTACTTACTCACCCCACCACCACCAATTCCCACTTACTAAAGCACCAGAACCACCATCGCCTAGCTGTTACCACCATCAAGACCATAGCCTAGCTGCTACTGGCTACCTTCACCAAGACCATCGCCCACCCACCACATCTAACCCAAAACCACCCTACATTCACTCAAAACCAACAACCTGCAACTTCTGTTACATCTACATCGCAGATCCTTCACGACAACAGAACTTACCCAGCTACTACCGCCGCCATCGTAGCCATAGAGCACTCACAATTCACCTCATTTGACCCTTGCTGCACCTTAAAAACCTCACCTACACCCAACTCCCTTGCGACGCTCAACTCACACCGACAGTAGCAGCTTGCAAATTGTGGCGCACAAAAGCCCCAATTTGATTTAGCTTGCAATTTGTTCAACTAAATCAATTTTGAGGTGGAATCTAGGCTGGGGTGGGTGGGCTGTTTCAGGTTAGTGGAGGTGGTGTTGGGGTGCGGTGGGAGTGGGTTTGAGGTGAGGCAAGTGAGGTTGGGTGGTTTTTGGTAGGTGGGGGTAATTTTGGGTGGTGAAGTTGGGTAGGGTTGCTTCAGGGTGGCTGGATGGTGGAGTGGCGATGGTAGCTGGGTGGTGGTGGTGAGTCATCAAGGATTTTGATTAAACAATTTAGGGGTGAGTTAGTAATTATAGTTACTGAAGTTAATGTTACTCTATATGAATACTACAAGAGAGGGGGGGGGGGTGAATATTAGTATGGAAAGTTTGCCTAACTTTTTGCGGAATATACTGAAGCTAAGGAACTCAATGACAAACAGAACTTTAGCGTTGAAAACTTCTTGACCCTAAATAAGAAGAAAACCCTGATCATTAGGGATTTTAAACAACGATAATTTACTAGAATAGGGAAACAACCTATTACAAGCTTCTGTTCCTATAAGAACCTCTCTGTTCTCCGTTTCTACTCCGAAGCACCAGTGTCAAGGAACTCTTCCTATGTGTCTTTACTTGAAGGCTTCCTTTGTTCCTTGAATGTCTCCTTATATGGACCGAGTACGCATACCCTACTCTCAAGCACCACATTCTAAAACACTCAAGCCATTAGCACCTTTATATAAGTTTGTCTTGTGTCATCATCAAAACATCAAGGTCACCAGCTAAATAATGAAGATGAACCAAGAAAACATGGGTTAGCCCATTTAAGGATAATTAGTGCACACATTAGACTTATACAATTCTAGGAGGTCACTATAGAATATGGAGAAACAAAATTCTACCAGATAGAAAATGCAAAAACTAGAGGCCACCATGTAGAATTTTCCTTGATTTTTTTACTTAATAAATTTCATGAATATCTTGGTGCAATTTTCCATTTCATGGAAGTTTTATGTATCATAAATCTTCTAATAAACCCATAATATCTTGCAGTCTGCCTGTGTATTTCTTTAACGAGAGGATTATGTCTTGAGTCTTGACATGGTTTATAAAATTTTAGATATTGGTGCTCAGATCAGCAGGAGCTGCTTATTGTTTCATGTTTCACTAGAGTCTTTTAACATACAAGAAGTCTTGCGTAAGAAAGGATTTAATGGTAACCGCCCCAGTATATGGGCTCTCCAGGTTTTCTTGTCATCGACATTTGTCTTTCTTGGCCCTTCTTGTTTCTATAGATCAGTGTATTTTATTAGTAAATGTAATTTTTGCTCATGCAGGGTCTGCCTTTAATGACATTGACAAGTTTTGAAGATATTCTATCTGTTGTCAGTAGTTTAGCCATGAAGGGAAGTCTTGTAATGGGAGAAGTCCCTGTCTGTTTAGCAGAAACTGAAGTTGAGCTGAAGGTAGTTACATTTCCCTGTCATGCTTGCTTTGAACCTAACTTACATCCCTTTCTCTATGAAAGACTATTTGTTACTTTTCATTCATTCCCAGACCAGTCGTGAAGAATGGATGCACAAGCTTTTCATGCGCCATGGATTTCAGGTTCATGTGATCGACTATAAAGATGTGGCTAGAAGTTTGTGTAGAGGTCTATCAGACGAAACCTCCAGTACTATGCTCTTTGTTGCGGAGCATATGAGATTTTCAGATGATCAGGTTAGAGAACATATGATCTTCCATTCATACTTAGTTTCACCTGCGATATGGGAGAAAAAGGGCTTTAATTGTGGAATTGGCTTTGAAAAACTGTAACATATGTGCTTCTCCCATTCCAATTCTAAGATGAAGTTAACAGGATGGGATCATGTGTTTCACATCCAACTTTGTCATTTCACCTGGATGAGGCACAACAGCACAACTAAAGATAACGGGATATAAGATGAGACATACAGAGTATAGTTTGATAAATTATCTCTACACTGTCAAAATGTCGTCGTAGAAAAATTTAGCTGTAATGTAGACTTTGTCCAATGTTTGCCACTATAAAGTTATGAACTGTGATTAAAATCTTTTCTCAAACCAATAGAAGCGGTGCAGATTGCAGAGTCTTGAGTTGAGAAATTGAGTTGACATATGTTTACTAAAATACCCTAAATTTTCCTTTGTTATTTTTTAAAACGTTGTACTAATATTGTTGGACATCTATGCAGATGGAAATGTGGCGAAGTGAATTTCATAGGACTGAAGAGGAAGCCGATGAAGAAGGGTTTGAAGATCTGTAAACATATTCAAGGAGTTTTCAATTATTAGCTGTAAGCATTCAAACAATTTTGAAGTCCAAAAAAATATTCAATCAATTTCGTCCTGCAATTTTAAACTCGAATATTTCATGATCGTTAGACAATTTCCTTATCAAAAACTATGCGTCTGTTAAATCAATCAGTTCAATTTCACTAAAAATAAATTGCAATTAGTAAAAATAAGTAATTTTGAAGAACACAAACAATATTAAATCAATTAAAATAAATTTTAATCTATCAAAATAATTAATTTAAGTTTAGTAAAAATAATATAATTTTTGCAAAATAAATAAATAAAATAATCTCAGTAGAAAGAATTTCAATTATGAAAAATTAATTTAAATTTAGCAAATATCATTTTACAAGTGCATGTGTAAGAAAGATATTGGAGATAATACCCAAAACACGGGATCAATCATCAATCTGATCATGTCTATACTGTTTGCCTTTTACGACACTTAGAAAAAAAACCTATTTAAACAAGGGTGCTAAATGCAAATGCAATGCAGGATAGGCTGACAGCGTAATTTGGATAAAAAGTACAAATATACACTTTTGCTTTTCAAATAGGAGTAGTTGGTACCTTTCTATGCATTGTTTCTACATAAATTAATGATATTATACGTCAAAATATAGTTAAAATAGATTTCTCCTATTATAAAATAAGTATTAGTTATGACATAGGGATGTCAATGGGGCGGGACAGATGTTGGCTTTCTCATTTCCATCTCCGCCTAACATTCTCATCCCTAACCCCATCCCCGTGGCGGATCCAAAATTTATCCCCATCCCCACCCTGCCGGGTACAATTTCAAAATCATCCCCGTCCCACCCCCCATTTGGATATTCACCCCGCCCTAAGACCCGCCTAATCACCGCTTCCCAAATACAATAATAAAAAAAAATCATCGTTAATATTACACTTTTTTTTCTTCTCTTATAGTATAAGTACATTACAAAATATTATACTTTTACTACATTATTTTACTTAATTTATTTTATAAAATTATAGAAGTACATAATTTTATTTTTAAAATATATAAATGTGGGCATGAGGCGGGTATGAAGTTGGGCGGGTAGGGCGGGGTGGGGATGGGACGGGGACAATCTAAAATCCATCTCCGCCCCATCACCCATGGCGGGTATGGTTTTTATCCCCATCCCCGCCCCACCACCCGCCAAATCCATCCCCACTGATATCCCTATTATGGCAACAATATGTGTTATGATTTAACATTCAAGCCGAATTTTTTTTTTCAAAATCCAATTAATACCTCACGGCATCACCCAAACGTATTTTTATCTCAAAATCCAATTTAATGTTGTTACTCACAAATACAAACGAAATTAATATTATCCAACCATAATCAAAATTCTCTCACTACATTACAATACTTGTATTACAGTTACATTGTTTAACTATAATCAGTCATTGATCGACTAGGTTTGACTAATTTGAGAGACCTAGCACATCGCATGACTAAACAACTAGTACTAGAAAGGAAAGAATTCGGGAGACAGAGAATTAAAAAGGCAGGAATGCATACAAAAGTGAGACACATGATCAAGGCCATGAATGACCCGTAAACTACAATTGATTTGGTCGAGGTAATATTGTTCAAAATGAAGAATAAACCTGTGAAGTATGCAGCTACCAAGCTCACAAGGCTAACCAGAAGATAAAAGCCTCCGAATTTGAGAATCAAAGGTTTTGAAATTCCAATAACCTTATAAAAAGTGCTTGAGATGAGTGTTAGAGCTGATATTAGTGAAAATAGAAATGCTATAGAATCGGCTTGCATAAACGATTTGAAAGACACACTGTCCGAAAAATATGGCAAGCCGGTGTCTTGCTTGTATCCGCCAGGAGGGTTGTATATTGCTGTATAAGTCACGGTGATTTAGCAACCTCTGTAACCCATTTGAACTGCGTACGAAAGGGGGTTCCGGCCTTCGGTGTCAAATGAATCCACAAGTCCTGGTGCTTTTTTAAATATGCTGTTTAAGATAGCTGCATTATTTGAATAGTATATGGACTTGTGTTGATTTATTCCATACAAAATCTAGTATAGTTAAGATAATATCAGCACAATGATCATTAATTTCTAGCTAACCAAAATGTCCATGCAATATAATTCCACAATGCATCATAATGATCATTAATTTATAGCTAACCAAAATTTTATATCCAACTGAAATTTAACATGGATCAATAAACGGGGTATGAGAGAGCACACATTGCGGCAATTAGAAGTATGTTGATGAATATGTTGTCTTCAATGATATGAGAATTTGGGCGTACAAATTTTTTAACAAACCTTAACACTTACCTATCTTCCTTGTATGAATGGCTAGGTGAACGATTGATTTGGAGTCTCTCAAGTTGTTTTGAAGTTGTGCATTACCTTCAAGTCCTTGGATCATTTGGTTGACCAAATCGCATTCACCCCAATTCTTGATTGCGAAAAACAAGGAACTAATGTTGTCCTTGTTTAAGCAATACGCTGCCTGTGTACATCGCTCATAAAGGCTATCAGCAATTTCCCTCTGATAATTTAGGAGCGCAAGATGCAGTGCTGTGTTTCCTTCCAAATGCGGTCTTTCACAAATAAGCTCTTCAAGGGCATTCGACCACTGAGAAAGAGCTTTGAAGGACTGCAACTTGCCAGCTTTGACCGCTGAATGAATTGGAAGGTCACCCTTCTTGTTAGCTTGATGCATAAGGGTAGCACAATTGTAGCCCATGAAGAGATCAACAATCAGCATCGGATGATCCATAGATGCTGCAATGTGACGAACATTACTCCCATCTTGTGGGCTTACAAGGTCCTCAAGCCGAAGCCTTTTTTCTGAAACTATTTCAGAAACCTTATCTAACTCCATATTAATTAGGAGTTGAAACACATGAGCATCAATGGGGAAATACTTGAGGCCACTCTTAGCTCTTTCTAAAATGAATGTTAGTCTCTGAGCGACTTCTTTGTCCTCTTGATCTATCGAATTTATTAGTTTCTCAACCAAGACAATTCCTGCCAACCCGTCGTTTATTAATCCAACATCAACTCGTGCATCTTTGATAAGTATTTCAACGACCTTAATAGTTTTTACTCAGTTAGTGTTACAGGGGTTATTTCGTCAATGTTATAGGGGTTACTCAATTAGTGGCATAGGGGTTACTCGATCAGTATTACATGGTTATTTTGTTTCCTTTACAACCGGCCACATGGTATGACCAGCCACACACAAGACGGACTAAAAAAATTAATGTATATGCATTGAAAAATGTTAAAAATAAAATGTTTCAACTAAATAAATCAAGTAGATAAGACGTATTAAAAGTTAAACTTTACACCGGCAACTGGCAAGCACTTAAATAAAACTGTTTCATTAAACTAATGGAGTTATTATCCGTAACTTTAGAGCTTAGAGAACATGTGATCATCAACCATCGAGTATAAAGTACACAAGTACTCCAAATAAAAGAAAGCTAAAAGTTCAGATCATACAAGAATAACAAAATATTTCTTTTCTCCAAAAAAACACAATTTTCAAATTAGCTATCACTTCCATCAACATCCAATTTTATAAATAACCAGAAAGGTTAACACAAATGCTAGTGAGTACACTTGCAGACCTGCACATATATACAGAAACAGTAGAGGCCGAAGCATTACGCTAAATCTTGTTAGCCAACCGAAACACCATTCACAAGTTGCTATACAACAGGAAGATTACATAAATAGAAGTCAATCCAATAAGCATTGCACTGCCTCAAATTTGATAACAGATACATCAGTCATAAAATTATTGCTGCAATACAGGAAGAGAAGGTCGTGGCCTAACAACATTCAGAACACCTCTTGCAGTTGCCTGTATCGGAGTTAAAAAGTATAAGACAATTTGCAAATACAGAAGGAACGATACTCTACAAGGAACATTGTTTACTTGTTAACTGTAAGACATTTAGCAAATACAGAGAGGGGAACTACATGGCACACTATTTCTGATAAATGCAGCACATCTTCTAATTTCATTGAATTTTTTTTACATTTCCAAGCTTACCCCTGTTTTGTCTCTCTCTCTCTCTCTCTCTCTCTCACACTCCCCCCCCCCCCCCTTCCCCCCCTTTTCTTTTCTTATGGACAAATAAATCTAAGTTAGTGCACATAATGACAGAAAAAAAGAAAAGAGGATTGACAATGTAAGCAGGATTACATTACTGGATCAATTTTAGTGGAGGAAGAGGGATTGTCAAAGCAAAGAATCAACTCAACAAGGTCTCCAAAATGCCTCCTTTTTGGTCACGAAACACTAAAAAAAGTCCTCTGATAGTTTAAAAAAGACCCTTTTTTTTTAGAAAAGGTTAAAAAGTACTTAAATATGCCAATGTTAATGGAAACTGAGTGGTTGGACTGTGAGCAATTATCATCCCTCAACATTCAAAGCATGCTATGTATTTTAAAGCATGCTATGTATTTTAAAGATTGCAGTCAAAATGAGAACAAAGCTAATAACCAATGATAGGGAGAAAAGGTAACAGATTCACCTCAAAGAATGAATTGAAGTTTAGACGCAAAAGGAAACGCCTCAGAAAAGGGGCTCTCTGACTCCCAGCAAGTCGGCTGCTACGCAATATAGTGTATAAGGAATTTGACTTTTTGTTGAATTCCTGAAACATTGATTAAGGTTATTGTAACAGCACACAAATTATGCAAGAACAATATAATTAGTAATGTTTGAATGGAAAGGGAATAGCATAGTACAGCACACAACATGATAGATGCAGTTAGGAAGTATTCAGAAGCTTTGTAACAAGAAAAGTGCATTATGTCTCCCATGCTAGAAATTATTCCTTTACTAGAACTAGAGAAGTCAGTACCAAAATTCAAGTTATCACCAATTCACCAGCTCCTCAAGGTTAGCATGATGAAAATTCAGATAGCAAAATATTTTAATACCAGAAACTATATAATAAAGTCACCCTCCCCCTAGACCTAACAGACCTTGTTTAGGCATTAACTCGAAGTTATACAGGGCTCTTAAGAGCCTGGGTAACAGCCATGGTGAAAAGAGGCACTTCTTTCAGGTATCCAAATACTTCCTTCATCCGGAAACAATTACCAGTGTGATAGTGTAATTTGAAAGTATTTACAGTAATGTGACAATTAAAGATGAGCTATGCTAGCATAAAAGTATCCTATTAAGTGTTAACTTTGTCTTCCAAAAATTCATCATAATGTCAACCAAACAGAACTAAAGTTATCCAAGTTACCTCAGTTATGTGATCCAACTCAGCTGTATTAGGGCTTTCTTGGTTTTCTATGCACCAGCAATATTGCAGACAAAGTTTCATTATACTGTCCAATATCCTTGACACAGAACCAATGTCCAGGAATGACTGAGAAATCAAGGCTGACATATACCTGCATAGATTTTTGTTATACTTAGGGCAATTTATGTAAATTATTAAACACATAGGCTCATACAGTTATGAAATATACTTTGGCAGGAAAAAGAGATCATCCACAAGATTACAGGTTCTTTCATCAGATAGATTTAACTTAGTAGGATAGGATTCTGGAAACATAAATAAGCATCAACTACGATACTAGCAGTGCTTCATGGTTGTTAATCAAGCGTTCCACCATACATCCCTTGATTTATTTTGGTTGATTACAACTAGTATGATAACTAGGTTGGAGGATGTCAGAGATAGCAGTCAGAAAAGTCTCTATGCCATACTCAAAGGCCTGAGTAGAACCCGTATGCCATATGAATAATTCCTGTGCTCTTTAATTATGACTAAACAACATTGTGGGGGGTGGGAGATTAAGGAGCCCTTTTGATGAGAAGAAAACAAGAGAGAACCCAAAAGCAGAAAGTAACAATTTGTAACTTCCTAAATGGCAAAGTGTTAGATTGATTAAGGAACAAAGGAAGTATTGCCTTATTTCTGACAGGAAAGATTTGTGCCTCCCTGCACAGAAGCAGCCTGCAGATATAGCTGACATACAACAATACACAAGTCTCAGCCCCACCACATACATAGTCATAAATCATAATGGGCCTATACTGACAGCTCTCACTCCCCCGGTGTACAGAGACTACAGCCTCAGAGTTTTAACCCAGGAAGCAAGAATGTGCACACTAACAAGTCATTACAAAGTCACTTAACCACATAATCTCTGCCTTCCCCTTTACAATTCCAATGAAACAACCATAAGTTATCCTTTTATTCTTATTCTCTTGCTTTTTTTCCCTTTACCATAATAAGATTCTGGATGGAGAAGTATGGCAGCAAAAATACATTATTTACTGACGAGATATGCTTCAAATACACATCAAGATTCCCAAAATACAAATCAGCATGCTACAGTAATGAAGAATCACCACGGCATCTAAAAAGAAAGTTGGAGCAACTGACAATATTGACTTACTCTTGATGAAAATTCACAAGCTCAGTAAAATCACGTGAATCTTGGATATGAGTTTGTAAAATATTCCATTGTGACTCTATGACATCCACCTGAAGAAAGACATGCAATGAATTTAACAAGATAATCCTCGAATAAACTCAGAAGGAGAAGCTAATAAACACTGTAAGGAATGCAGAAACCATAGCCTGTAAAGGTCATCTTTAATCACAAGAAGTACGCAGGAAGTGCAACATTTCTGCTTCTTCGGTCCAGTTATATTTGGAGACCTACGGGTGGGAACTACAAAGTAACAGAGGCAACTTCGCCAATAAAGAAGCTGTACTTAACACATAGAAGTCTATGCTAGTTCAATTTTTATAATTTCTTGCCACTGGGAGCATCTAGAATCATCTATCTATACTTATGCTTCTCTTTCTCTAGTTTTCTTTGGATATTACTATATTAGTGAAGGTTAGATAGCACTGGGAGCCCTCGAACTCACTATAGCCAATTGAGTTCATCATGCAATTGAAACTCTGATCAAACTATTTGCATCAAATGGGCATAAGAGTGCACATGTACACTGATATATTTTCATGAAGGCATGCCACGCCATTACCCCAGTTTCTCTAATGAGGGCATGCCTATGCAAGAGATTTATTCGAGTAGAAAAAAATAATAAAAAATAATAAATAAAAAAAAGACAAGAATGGAGGACAATACCCTCAGATATTTGACTTATCTTACCTGGATATAAAACTGTAGATTCCTAATCAAAAAGGCCATATGTTCTCTAACCCGCCACATTGGTCTAAAACGTTGTCGCCTCTGCTGAGATGTAGGGCACTTAATACGTTCATTGCGATGCTTCGCAAAATCACTATGATCTTGATGCATCACTGAAGCCCATGACTTCTCCAACTCCATTTGTGTCCGTTTAAGGCGTAACAGATACTGAAAAACACGACAATATCTGCAAATTCAGCCGTGAACATATGTTAATAAAAGGGTGGGGATAATTCTTTCACCAATCAACAAATTTCACAAGAAAACAGAAATATATGATACATCCTTCAACAAAATCATAAGAGGGAGTTATTATTAATCGGATATGGTAATGGTATCCACTGTAGAAAAATCCATAGAAAAATCTGAATGCTATAAGGTCAAGGCTTACTTAGACAGCACTTCTTGTGTGAAAAATAATTGCAGGGGCCAATCAATAGAATACTCAAGAGTTATACCATCCCAGCCATCCACATCCGCTGTAGTGTTTGTTGAGGCAGCACTAGAAGTTCCACTGGAGTAAGATTTTGATTTAGCATCCGCTTGTGTTGATTTTACAGCAACTCCGATAGAAGGCATCCTAGAGGTCATCATAAACTACATTAAATGTCAAGGAATAAAGCAAACAGAACCTACAAAAGTCCAAAGTGAAAGGAATACCTAAAAAGCTTTTTGTGTGTGTGTGTGTTGGGGGGGGGGTGTCATAAAAAAGAGAGTGAGGCATTGATAAGCTTGAACAATCAAATGTTACAAGAAAAAAATGAATGAAGTGTGCGTGTGAGCATAAGAAATTTTCCAAGTACTTCGTTCTAAAAAGTTCAACTAATGAAAAGATTAGCACAAGCTCCCACTCAAAGCAATACAAGGGCAGAAAAGTTGTTTCTACCATATTTCAGTTACTCTACAATGTAGTAGAACTTAGAAGTGTAGGCAAGATTTATAAGTCACTTTAATCCAATGAATTTGTGGAACACAATATATGGACACATTTATAAGTCACTTTATTCCAATAAATTTATGAAACACAAAGTATGGACACATAAGAATAAGATAATAACATGTACAAGAAAGTTTTCATGGGGTAACTTAAAGAAATTTTTGTCTTCACAAGCATCATTCAATACGACAAAAATAATTTGAGACAATAAAATTGAGAATTATGCTATCCTTGACGAGAGGGTTGATGTGAGTGGACTCAAATGGCCAAAGTCCAAGCCCACCTGCACTACCAATCCAGGTGTACGCTAGGAGGCACAAACTGCAGCAAGGCAAAAGCAACAAAGAAGTGCAGCCAGACGTGGGGAATGAGGACAAGGATCATTAACCACTAAGGAAAGTAGCAACAACAACCTGTGTCTGATAGTTTGATTCTGTTCAGTAGTAGACAAATAATCATTAAGAGGGAATCACTTTTGTAGTAAGAATTGTAATATATAAGAAGCGGGAGGGGGGGGGGGGTAGGGGGGTGGGAGGTAGAAGGGTATGCTTTTGAGAATTTAGACAAATGTATTGAGATTGGTAACCCTCAAGTTACCCATGGGAGTGATAGTTGTCAACTTCTTGTGAACCTTTTGTTTCAATCAATCAATCAATCAATCAATCATCAAGCTTTCCACCTATTTTTCTGTTCAATTAGCTACAGTTGCTTAGTTCGAATTTCAGTCCATTACACAGAGAATAGTGTATTACAATTTTTTTGGGGGTACGGTCATAGTGTCTTCTTGGCTTCCGGAGGACTGATGGTCCTCTTTGTCTTGGCCTCAAAGTTTGATCAGTAGTGATGCAAACAGTTTTACCACAAGGAATGTCAAAACCTCAAAGTTATAAAGGAAAAAAATTACCAAATTGCATAGCAAATTAAAAAAAATAAAAAAGAAGTCTGAACAAAGACACAAATCAAATTCTTCAAAACTAGACTACTGTGTAGTAGTGAAAACCTAAAGTAATACTTGAACTTCTAAGGCAATGCTACTTTGCTAAGAGAGTACAGGCTCTCACCTTAATGATACTCTGGAAAAATATTTATCTTCATCGCTGATTGTCTTCACTGCAGCCTGCATCACAAAGAAAGAAAACCATAATCACCACATAATCAAATAGAAATTACTGGGAGTTAGCATATACACAATTCTACAGCAATAACAACTTTTATGTTGTTTTATCACCAATAATCCATCAATCTAGAAATTTTTACTTATTTGATTCTCTTCTGGGAGCTAATAGGTAATAACCTTTAAGTGTTGAGACTATGCAGAATTATTTCAATTTATATCAATCGCTTTAGCCCCATGCTCTCTTTGGGAAAACGTTCTGCTTAGGATTGGCATTTGCTAGTAATTTTACAAGAATTTTTCAATATGCTATCACCTCTATTTTATATTTTCTATGTTATTTTTATTTTAATGCCCCAGTTTGACATTTTGCACCATTCACATACTCCACTTTGACCATTGTTGGTGATTTATACATAATAAAAAACATAGTCATGAGGGTTCTTGTTAGAATCGTCTCAAAGTATATTGCATAGTCTCAACTCTCAAAGTACTCCCCCCCCCCCTCCAAAATTTATTCCCCACATCCTTTCAGGTGTAGACTAAAATCAAACCGAGGATTACTGATTTGCCAACCTGGAACACGGATTTTTTACTGACTTGCCCAGGATGCAAAACCCAACACAAAAAAAACTGCCTTTGAAATGGAATCTGGTCTTCAGTCACTCCAAACAATCCTTAATCTCATCCTCTGTTTAGATCTATGAAGCTGGGTAAAGATCAATTGATAACATGACACATCCACATGCCCATAGCCATAGCCATCTAAAACCACCTCTTACAACTTTACAAGATACTTGTATTAAGTCAATGTTTTGGTGGAGAATAATTTACAAGTGTTGTTTTAACAAATTTTTATTTCAAAAAAAGTAATGAGTGTTAAACGTTATTTATTCATTCAAACAACTTATTTTGACCCTCATTGACTTTTGCAAATAAAATGAATTTGACGTGCTAGAATAACTAACTATTCACTAAGTTGTGCCTTATTGTTTGTTTATGTCGTCAACAATTAATACTAATTCTTATATGAATGATGATACAATGATGTGTGATGGCGAATAACACCATAGTGAGAGCTGTTTTTGGTGATTTTATCTATCATATTGTTTTCATTTGACTATTTAACCATTAAATTTTAAACCTCACTTGTATTGTATTGAGATATTAAGCTTTTTTTAATTAAATTTTGGATCTAGATAATTTGTACTTGCTTTATACTCACTCGAGTATGGCATAACACCCCTTCTACTTCCACTGTTTTATTATACATGTCATCATAAATCCAGCAGTAATTGAGTTAATTCCAAGGTGTTAAAATTTTTGACAATATAAAAGTTTATTTTGAAAAATTTCAGACAAAATAAGTTTACTTTGAACAATTTCAGAAAAAATAAATAATAAAAAGTTTATTTCTGACAATTTTAGAAAAAAAGGTTTATTTAAGACATTTCAGATTGTATCAAAACCAATATCAAATAAGTTCAGACAAAAATATATTTCAGATGAGTCCTCACAGAAAAAACTTACTCTGTCTTTTTTTTTTTTTTTTTTAATAAAACGTTAGGAATTTTACACTATTAAGACACACTCCTTTGATTGTCTTTTGTGATTATACATTGGAAAAAATATAGTCATGTGAGATCTTATTAGATTCCGAAATATACTTTCATTATATCAACTTTATATAATGTTTACTACCAACTTAGATATTTGAATTTGAAATGTGCATTGGCAAGCGTGAAATCCCCAACACTGCGATTACCAAATAATACTAGTTCAGACAGGTTCAAATATAATATAATCATGTGAGATCTTGCTAGATTTCATATCAATTTATATTTTCACAAAATCAAGTTTTATATTTTTACTGATCTATAATTAGAAATAAAGGGATAAAATTATGCATTGGCAAGCGTGAAAGTCAAAAGGTTGCAACTAAAAGGCACGCAGGAAGTATAAGTTCAAATAAATTTAGACAAAACAGTTTTTGTTCAGATAATATAATTTCAGACTAGATCAAATGATCCGAACACAGCCTTAACCCTTAATCATACATTTGTAGCTTAAGATGTCTAGCCTGTGATCATCAGTTATTCACTTACAACAAAGATGAAAAGCATTCTATGATTAAATTTTGTTAATATATTAAATAGATGATTAGAGAACAAGTGTCACCCCGTGTATAAAAGGATAGCTAGAACCAAAAATGTCATGCCCTATATCAAACATGTTATGAAGTATAGCAAATTTATCAGGTACTATTCTTACATATATAACATCCTAATGATAAGCTCACAGAAATATAGATCAATGCCAGATTACACATCAATATGAAAAGATATTTAAGTGGTGCACCATACCAGCTGGAATGGCACCATAAGATCAGCTTCAGCAGTTGATTGGCGAGGTGGTAGACGCATCAATTGTCGACTTTCCTCCAAAAAGCACTGAAGACATTATGATTCAGTGATTTCAGTGGCTTAAAAAAACATAGAATACAATGCATTACTATAGCTGAACTGTTCAAAACAACAAACACAGAAATTACAACAAAAAACCACGGTATCCAACAGTCCAAGAGTTTGTGAAACTAATCAGGGTCAGCTATATAGCATGAACACGTATGAGATGACCATGAAACACTATTCCAAGGAACAACGAATTAGCATATGCCTAGAGGTGATTACTCAAGTAGCAATTATACAAACTAAATAGCATGAGACATAAGCACAAAGATGATATTTGAATCAGGGGAGTTTAAGAACCGGTCGGACCGGAAATATGGACTAGACCGGGCCAAAGAAACCGGTCCAGTATCCGGTCGAGAAATTTAAAATATCGGTCTTTGGTCCAGTCCAAATCAAGACCGGTTTTTTTGTAAAAATTTATGAATAAAACTTCAATAATGTTTCGTTTTTACCTTCAATATGCTATGATTATTTTTATATTATGAGCTATATTTTAGATGTTCAAACTATGCATAAAACAATC
This sequence comes from Chenopodium quinoa, assembly GCF_001683475.1. Taxonomy (NCBI): domain Eukaryota; kingdom Viridiplantae; phylum Streptophyta; class Magnoliopsida; order Caryophyllales; family Amaranthaceae; genus Chenopodium; species Chenopodium quinoa. The sequence goes on along the minus strand of NW_018743977.1, from coordinate 4,155,525 downwards.
AATTTCCTTAATTTATTTTTTCATTTTTTCATAATTAAAAAATAATAAAGTAATGAAAATATTGAAAACCGTTTTGGTCCGGGTTTTGGACAGGTTTTATCGGTCCAGTTCGGGTCCAGTCCAAGAAAACTGGTCTGGTCTCTGGGAGTCAACTTTTAAATTTCCAGTCTTTGTTTCGGTCTGGTCTTGAACAGCCTTTTGAATGAAAAAAAGATTTACGCAAAAATTTGTTAACAAACAAATATCATCAGATTACCCACAACCAATAACTGGAAGCTTTGGGTTGTACAATAGGAAGAACAACATACAAGACACTCATCAAACTATTTCCAAATAGCATAATTTTGAGCAACTTTGATCAGTAATAAATAATCCATTAGATGCACTGGTAACAAAAGTTTTAAAAAATGGAGAAAAAAATGCATGATCAAGAGCTAAAGGAAAGGTGCCAAAGACAGAAAAACAGGATGTTAAATCCAGCAGACAAATGAAGGATGCAAAAATCCATGATGAAAGCTGAACATAACCCAATGTCAAGTTGAATTATTACTCTGCTCAACTACCAACACAAACAGCATTCCCTATGAAAAGTCGTGATATTAAAAAAGAGGAATTGTGGAATGAAAACAACAATTCACCAACTTAATGCCACGGAACCCTGATACAAGCAAAATTGACAAACTAAAAGATGATGGTGAAGCTTTATACACAATGAAATACAAAATCAGCATAGCAAGTAAAACTTAAAATCTTGAATATTTCCATATCTAACCTGGAAGAAATCTCCCTTGGCCAAAAGAAAATAGTCTTTAAGGGCCTTCAAATGGCCATTCAGATCAGCACGGACAACAACAAGCTGCATTTGTCAATCAAGAATTTTCATATAGCACCCTAAAAATATAGAAACAAATTTGTTTACAAAAATTTGCATAAACCACCTGCCATAGATGACTGGCTGCAATAGCTCGAATGGAATCAACAGCATACTCAAATGACCTTTTGTGAAATTCTGTTGATTCCTGCATATCAAAGCAAGAATTTCATGTTTGAATGCTATCAGCATCTCAGGACAGCAAAATTTGGTTCTTGCTCCATTAATTTTTTTCTTAAGGATTTTGAGTGAACCCTTTAATTGGAAAAAGACCAATAAGTAGCACCAGAAGAAACTACAGTCAACAGTCATATATTCCATAACTAGTTACAAGCCAAATATATCCCGTAAAATCCTCAGCTACAAGAAAGAAACATACTGCAAGAAAGAAACCTTTAGGTCCTGGAGCATTGCTTCAATCTTATCTGCCTCAGCCTGTGGTAGTAATTCTTCTCCTGTAAGTTCTGAATCTGATGAAGAATCCTTTTGAAACGAAAAGCGATCAGCAAATCCCTGAATTATGTAGGATTCCCTTGGAATTTTGGGGTGGTACAATGAATCTTGTGCAAAGCCAGGACTGGGATTCCGAAGCACCCTAACAGCTTTACCAGCAAACAGAACAGACTCTGCAACACGCATGTGGATATATTCAGGAAGCATATCCTGCATTGCCATATTATGAAAGTTATCCATTTGAAGCAGAAGCACTACAAAGTAAAAATCAACAAGGATAATAACCATACAAAAATCAAGAGTTCAAAGAGAAATTCAAGTAGAAGATGCTCAACTGACAAACATGCTTAAATATTACGGTCATTTGACAGGACGGGAGGGTGGGTGGCTCCTGGAACATAACAAATTGGACCTTAAACAACTAACATGTTCCTCACTAGTGCAAAGACAGCTTCAAATGCAGCACATCTGCATTCGCTGCAATTCCAGTTAGCAAACAAAGCCAATACAGAGAAGTCTTTTTCTGGTTGGTGAACTTCTTTAGATGGATCCTTTTTATGCTTTGAAACTACAAAGGATATATCCTCCATGCACTTGAGATAGATATATTTGACTTGAAAAGCCCACCAATCATGTCATATCTGAGTGGAAATAAGAAAGAATGCAAAGAAGAAACCATAACAGATAATGGTCCCTGTAGCACCAAAATCTCAAGCACACATAATAATAGCAACAGAAAACAAGTTTGAGGCAAATTGAAAGGTAAACTAGAGTATAGCTAGCCATCACAAGCGGCAGCCAATACATTAATATAGAATAAGCATCTCCGACAGCTGAAAAATACCAAAGTTATATGAAATCCCAAGTGCCAATCAGCTAGAGAGGAATCTTCTATGGTTAAGCGTGTCAATTTCCGAATCATGTCAGGATTTGAAGAGTCCTTCCCCAACTCCCTGCCTTCTTCACTGTCAAAGAGACATGGGTAAGTAAGAACATAAACTTCACATTGAATCTAACTAATTAGATTTAATTGAGGGATGGATAAATAAAAAATACAAAGGAGAATTTCCTTTTATCTCAAACTGAAGTTTCTAGCTTCTTTCTCTAGGAACATTACAGGGCATAATCAATCTTTTCCTTCAAATGGCTCCTTCGTATTTATCTTTAATTACAAATGAATATATGTAGCAAATCTCTCCTTTTTGTAAATAGATATCTTGAGCAAAGATCAATAACCATATCTAAAAATCGAAGAACCTACAAGTCAAAGGATCCATCTTGAAAAAATAATGAGCTCCAAATGACACCCCACCCTACAGCCAAAGTAGAACCCAGCACATGCGCCACTAAGAAAACCAAACACCCCTCCCCCCCTCCCCAAAAAAAAAGGAGGGGGGGGGGGTGAGAGGAGGGACAAATAGATAAAACCTATAATAAAAGTTATTTCTGCAAGATATCAAGTAGAAGATTATGTTATTGTTCTAACATTCAAGTACATTTTCTTTCAAATTGTTACAGCACCTCTAATACTCTATGAATCTGGCTTCTGGATACTGCCAGTGCCAGGCATACAAGGACAGGACTTGTGGAATTGATAACAGCTTTCCCATACAAAAGAAGCAACTAACAAAGTTCCCGCGAGTTGTAACTAGAAAGTGAATTAATATAACACTGCTTAGTGAACTCTCACTGCACAAGATAAAATTAGACATAAAGCGACATCTTTCACAAACTTCTGACAAAACATGAAGAGCTAAATTGAAAAAAGCAAGCATTTTATCCAATAAAATATGATATAAATCCACAGAAATGCAGAGCAGCATATCTGTAAAAATGAAGAACAAACATAACAAGCCACACAGTATAATAGCAAAAACGAAAAGTCTCAGGAGATAGCAGGCAGCTCAATGAAAATAAAGCAGGTCTATGCTATTACCTTTTGATGAAGAATTCTCCATAAGGATCTTGAAGAATACCATAAACCATCCAAGATGCAAGTTGGTTGAACAACACTTGGTGCCCATGCCAAAGCAGCCTAAAACATATATGTCAAAAAGTAAACAAGTAACAATTAACTAAACATAATCCCATCTCAGTGTAAAATGCAAATTATAATAGTATGATATGACTTAACATCAGAAGCATCAAGAATACATCTCCCCACTGATTCACAGTCATGATATACTATAGTTATAATGCATCGAATTAAAAGCACTTTCAAGAAACCATCAAGGATTCAAACAAAAGACAAAAGACAAATATTGATCATATGTTAATACTACAGATTATCACAAATTTTTAAGTAAAGAAAATTTTGTTCCATTTACAAAAATTAATATACAAAGAAGAAGAAACAGTGATCCAAGAGAGAATTAGCAGGCATCAAAATAGCCCTCAGAATCTTTCAGACGTCTAAAAGAGAAATTCCTGGGATAGCCCCATGTTGCCTAGAGAGGCACAATATATTGCTCTATACCGTAAAAACCAACTAGAATCCCAAAAGCAAATGATTCAACCATGCCTCTCCCAACAAATCACCTAAATTGGTCATATGATAAAGATTAAAGTTGCATTGCAATTCTTTAATCCTCTTATTCCTTCAAAACCACATCATAATTTCATAGGCATTCCACAATTGACAAGGAACCCTCAGACACACCTAATGCAACCCTATAGCACCAGAAACTTATTCCCAAAAACGAAGCCACCATATGACGCAAAGTCAAGTTACAGGTTTATTGCAGCCTCTCTCCCCCGCCAGCAAAGCACATACCAAACATTGGGCAATAAAATCTTAATGAGTCTCTGCATCGAGAACAGGAAACAATTCTTTCCAACAAAGCCATCCATACAAAATATTTGACTCAATTTGGGACCCTAGCCTTCTAAATAAATGTAAATGGAAAAGGATGAGGGAATACGATAATATGTTACAACCAAACAAAACTATCTTAGAATCTGTTATGGGAACTAAATCAAAGACATGAACAGGTTAGCAAGAGAAGCAACCTCCCAAGTCCCAACTCATGGAATATCTATTAAATCAAATTTCTGGGAGACAGGACTACCATTACTCCGCTAAAGTAGCAGTGGAAGCACCATGAACAGAAGACAAACAATTAAGAATCCCACATGACACTCTCAAATATCTCAACTACACAAGTTAAAACTTGATAAGGAACAAGAAGTACAAAGGAACCTAAAGAGACAAGACTAAAGAGATTATTCCAACCTCAAGATAAATTTTCCTATGTTTTCATCTGATTAGCATTGACCCCTAAATGCCAAAAGGAACTCTTTGTAAGACTGCATGCTTTGCAAGAATCACAAGGAAGGTAAAGGAAGATTCTTCAACTAAAGATGAAAAACAAGTATAATACCCAATTTAGATACGGTAATTCATAAAGCCCGAAAACCAGGGCCATCTCGGGAGATTTAGAGGCCTTGTGCTAAGTACAATATTTAGGCCCCTATTATAACAAATTTCACACTCACATTTTTTTATTATAGTAATTTTAAATACAATGATAATTACAACAATTGGAAAAGCAACAAGAAATAATATCAAAATCAGAGCATCAAAGCAAAATAGATACAACCTGGCCTGGATTTTAATTGATGAATTAATTATTGGAAAATCATCAATGGCAAAATTAAAGAATATTGCTTCCCTTTTTCCCCTTTTGCAGTGGATTAAAACAAATATAAAGAGTGAGAAATAGTAGGAATAGAGAGCTTAATTCTAATATAAATGTTTTTTAAAAAAGATGCCATTAAACATAATTATTTAGGGTAGATTATTTGAGAAATTGAAATAAATAGACATGAATCATGATAATAGATGGTGTCCTCATACTTGCTTGCTGAAAAAAAAAAAAAAAAATAAAAAAATAAAATCAAGTCAAGGAAACTATATATGGGAAGATGGGAGTGATAATTAAGAGAATAAACTGTATTTTGGGAAAAAAAAAAAAGAGAATAAGAAGCATTTATAACCTCGGAAAATTTTAGGCTGTGAATAGTTTGTTGAATTGTTGTTAATGGTGAGCATTGTAATCGGTAATTAGGGGAAAATTATTATTATTATTATTTTAATTTTTTTTTTTGTTTTTAAACTCAGAGAATTTTTTTTTTTTTTTTTTTTTGGCCCCAATGTTTTGGGGGCCCTGTTGTGCAGGTCCGAGTAAACTGCCCAAGAGTCAGGCCTGCCGAAAACTAAGTCAAAAAGTTGAAGAGATCAAGCATCTTTGAAACTTACCTCTTCTTTATAAGGAAACCAACTCAATCACCAACCATAGGCCTGTCACATTTTTTAGTTGCGTAAATGGCTTGAAACGTCATACAGTCATCATAGATTACTCTTAAAAAATAAGATTATAAAATACCAACTCTAATTAAGCTTTCACTAACAAAGAAACAAAGTTGCACTGACTTTTGAGTATGCTAAATGCAAGGCTTCTGCAGTGAGGAACATCATCATGCTAAATGGGGTTGCCCCTTCTTCCCCACCCCCTTATTCCAAACCCAAACACTCCATTTCTCAAAAGTCAAATCGACTATATATGATGGACTATTATCAGATAAATGACTATACCAAAACTCATCTTTTCAAATTTTTAATAATAATAGTGAAAAGAAGTAAACTAAATTCATGTGACCAGGAAAACAGGCCAAAACAGATTTTCCAAATTGAATTACTCTGTATTAACTTACCTCTGAAGGCAGGTTTGAAGTTCAGGCACCCCACAATGACATCTTTTATGCAAGAGATTGAGAAGTTTTCCTCCACGAACATCATCACGCTCTATCTCTAAAATAAGCTCATAAAGAGGAGGCAAAAGAACAAAGAACTGGAGAAAAATCCTTCAGTTACAACTTTGAAATTATGTGACACAAACTTTAAAAATAAATAAAAAGGTCACAATACTCCACCGTGTAAGGAGATAACAAGTTCAAAAAGATATTATTTTTCCCCTCAAGACAAAGTTGCTAAAGTTGAGAACTGCAACTATGTGAGAATTAGTATGGGATTTATAATAGTGAATTTGACGACAGTCTTGTTAATTGATAGATATACAAGACAATGTACAGAAGTTAGGATTGACCCAATTGTTGGAACCCACTTTTGCCACTTTTGGGGACACAATGTACAGAAGTTAGGATTGACCCAATTGTTGATTTAGCTCCCTCAGTGATGGATAGCTTTATTGTATAAGAATGTCTATTTGGTTATCTTTGCTACATGGCCTACAGCACCATGGCTTTATGAATTTCACATACCTGCATAACTCCTAGGGAAAGCTTCCCGTACATTTCTATATTACTTTTTACTTTATCTGCGTAGAGTCTTCACTTTAAGCTAATATCTATTTGAATTACTAGAAAAGCCTCTAAAGTAGTTTAGCACATTTGGGGCTTGCAGATCTGCCAACTATGTGATCCATCCGATCTCCATTTTATAAATATTGCTTTTAAGTGAGGTGTTATATGGACATCAACTACATAGCATTCAGATTTTCAACATAACATCTTTGTTCTCCCTCTTCTCTACAATACAGTCACTACCTCATTGTTTTTCTTTAAGTGCCCATTTTCCTCTTTTTACTCTGATTTATATCCCTTATACCCTCTAAAGTTTCTATATAATCAGTATTAGCAAGCCAGATGACCAAGAATCACACACGATATCACTGACAAAATTCTTAAGGTGTCTTTTGAGTGCCTATATAAACTATCCACCAAGATAAATTTCTAAGTTTCGGGGAAATGGGAAGAGACGGGCCAATATGAAAACAATACGTTGTTAGCGAAGAAAAGGAAAGTGACTGTTGGCTAACTGAAAGAAGTAGCCACCAACGTTGCATCTTGCATGAAATCATAAGTAGGAGGAAAGTGAGATTTAAGGTCAGATATTTGGAAAGGTTGAGCACAATTTTCTTACATATTGATCTCTTCGGCTAATATATACTATGTTAAATGTGTTAATTTCTTTTCTAGCTTTGTTCAGTATATCCCATCTTCCATGGTATAGCAAAAGGTTGGACAACAATACAAATTATGAGGGATTAATGTTTGTTTGACTTGTGATTGCCTTAGAAATCATTTGGTGATTGGAAGAATGGTTGTATACTTAAAGTCACAAACTTCACCTTAGGGAAATGATAGAGATAGGTTTTGAGTAGGATCAGTTTTGTATGGAACTCATGGATCATTTAGTAAGTAGTATAAAATTGCAGTAATTTCTATTGAATATATACTTAATTTTGCCAAGAAAGTCTCATGCCAATATCCATGATAAATCCAATCCACCCCACATATATTTTCTTTGTAATTTTCCATTACAGTTTTAAAGTTGATAGTGAGTGGTAATAAGAATTTGTATGTAGAAAAACACATGTTTAGTATTGATGTTTCCTTACTAGGGACAACACTGGCTTGACTGCCATATATAGAGGCTATCAAACAAGTCATCAAGATTCCTAGCAAGTCAACCTCTAGGACAACAGATGGGGTGCTAGGGAACATTGAGGCATAATAAGTTTCATCGATGGTCAAAGAGACAGAATGCAATGTCTAATGAGGAATTTAGCTCTCCAAAATGCCAACTTTCTACCCTATATCTTTAATTTTTATGCCTAAAAAGAAATCACTTTTCCTACATTTTCCGTTTGATATCGAAAAGATGAGAAAGTCTTATATGAGCTCACTATCTCCCATTGAGTTCCTCAAACCTTCTTTATTACCTACCACCACTCATAAAAAAAGGGCAAAGCTTTATTTCTTGCAAATTGTATATCATCTTTCAATTGCTACTACTTATTTATCTCCTTTTACCCATAAAAACCTCAACTTGATCAAGAACAATTCTCTTTATCATAAAAATGAAAGCTTTCACCTATATATTCTCACAACAATTTTTTATAAATGAGCCCTTTATCACACTATCCTCCATCCCAAATTCTAAGAATAAATACCATTGTCAATATAGGGAGTCAAGTATGTTACCTACAGTTCAAGTAACCCAAGTAAATTCAAACTATTTTACGAATTCAACATCAATAAGGCAGGAATGTTCTCTGGAGACATAAACATGTTCATTTCAATAGGGTATACTATACCTAATTTTAGCAGAAAAATACTTTCGCTTCTACATAAAATTCCACAAGAATTAAGCCTAAAAAAGATGAAAGAACAACCTTATTGAGGCCCTGAGTAACAGTGGCCAAAATGGGAAGAGGATCCGCTAACAACTTCTGCTCAATTTGCAAAACCGCGGACCGATAAACCGAAAGAATCTCAACAATAGCATTAGCAATAGCACGCCGATACACACTCTGATTCTCACTCTTCCTCTTAGAAATCTCCTCACTCTTTTCCAATGGCGATACATTCGCACTCGCCGATCTGATCCAGCTCAAGTTCCTCGATTTAGTAGCAAATCGATCCAACTCCCTGTAGTAAAACCCTAACGAAATAATCCTCTCAATCACATACCTGAAAAATCAACCAAATTCCACAATTCCAACAAAATTCAACAGTTAACTCAAAATTACTACAATTGAAGAAAGACATAGAGAGAGTGATGAAGGGAAACCTGTCACTGGGAGCAATGAAGGAGAGGTCAGGGGCGAGCTTGAAGGTAGGGATATCGGCGACCGGAGAATCAGGAGAGAGAATTCCGAGGGAATCGCGGCATTCTCGTTCGTCGACGATTAGGTCGCCGGTGTATCCGAGCAATGCTAGAAGAATTTCGTGCAGCATTTTGGTCTGTGCTGTGGTGCTCGCCGATGAAAGGGTTCAATAGCGAAAGAGTGCGGGAAAATTAATTTGATTTTCTTATACAGCAAATCTGTATAATTTTGTACCAGACTCATGGTATTCTCTAACTAATTCCTCCGTTTCGTAATAATCATAAGCCAGACTGTCATACATTTTTACACAAATTTTTAACAATCACTATATTAGTTTTTCAATTTTTGTTTTTTTATTCTGAAAAAGGGCACCTGATGTCCTCAAGCATGAGTCAAGCTCAGTCTAGCACCGTATTGTGGATTTCGGACACAACACAGGGGTAGGGTGGGAATTTCAAATCCATTTGAAAGTAATGATTGTAATGATATACGGTATACATACACCAATACACATATATAAGTTCCTTCTACCCGTTTCAATATCATTATCCCGTTTCAACTTCTCCGTCCAAGTCCATCATTTTCCCGCTTTAAGCCCATCATCCCATTTGCGATTGTAGTGTTACCCTCCGCTGTAAGGCCATCATCCCATTCAGCTGAAGTGGAGGAATTTTTGTTCCAATGAAGGGAAGAGGTTAGTTTAATCGTAAATTTCTCTGGCAATTGTAACTAGGGTTATAGCGAAGTTGATAATGAATAGCAAAAAAAAGTAGTATAAATTTAGGTTTTATGCTCTGGACTACCTTTATCAGTTGTTGTATGTGACAATTTAGGGTTTATAGTTGAAGATTATTGAATTTGGGGGTGTTGCGTTTTATGGAATTAATTGGGTTTTAGGTCTAATAATTCTTGATAATGCATGTATTGAAAAAGCATTGAGTATAATTGATTATTGTGTAATTATTAATTTCCGTATGGAATACTTGTAGTAGTTGTTGTTAGGTGACAATTTAGGGTTTATGTTGTGATGAATTTGAATTCGGGTGTTGCGTTTTTTGAATTAATTGGGTTGTAGGTCTAATAATTCTTGATTGATTATCGTAGATTATAGTCATTGGGAATTTCTGATTGTTTTCAGGAAGTAAGATTTGCGGCAGGGGTAATCGCAAAATCACATTTTCCAATTGAGAGTAACCATGAGTCAGAATCAATGTCCAATTCAATGTCTGAAACAGATTTTGAGTATGAACCTGAATCCAAAAGTGAAGTTGAAGTCTATAGTGCTATGAATAGTAAGGATGTTAGTGTTTATTACGACGCTTATGAGGTAATGATTTTGCGAACATTTGTGAGTGCACTTAAGCTTTGTTTAATTTTATACAAGATTCTTGTCGTGCACTAGTAGAAAAGATGTCTTTTGCAGCGCACTATTTGCAGCAAACCTATCTATGTACAGAACGCTGCAAATAATGATTGGTCAACGCGGGTCAACCCTTTAGTGAATTAATAGCAGCGTTTTTTTTGCTAAAAAATGCTGCAAAAAAGTTTGTTGCGCTCCCAAGTGAAGCACGTTGCAAATAAGAAGTTTATTGCAGCATTCCCTATTTTAGAGCGCTACAAATAAATTTATTTGCAGGGTGCCCTACTTTAGGGCGCTACAAAAAGTTGAAATATTTTATAAAAAGAATAAATTAAAAATAAACTTCATCCAAAACAGCTCGCTTCATCTATATGCCGCCCCTTACAGAAAACCCTAACCTCAGAAAAACCTAGAGAGAAGAGAGGAGAAGATTGAAGCTCTCACCAAGGCTCACTTCACGACGCACCACTCTCCGGCGACTTTCGATTCAGAGATGAGAGATCTTCTTCCTCCTTCGGTTCGCCGTCGTCGCAGCAATGTATTATTATGAGCGCAGTACTCTCTGGCAACAAAATCAGAAAGGTAATTTTCACCTCTTTAATTTTGTTGTTGTTAATTTCTGTTGTAGTTTTTGGGAACTTTAGTATTGTTTTGTTAAGAAGATTTTGGATCTAAATCTATGGTTGGTTAGTTTTAATTAGGGTTTTTGTTGAACCATTCTTCTTCTTCCTGTGGTCCGTCACCGCCGTTTAACTTGCTGTTTCTCGATTTCTCTATTTTATGTTCTCTTTTCTATCCTTAATTTGTGATTGTGATAATCAATCATGGTCAGATTCTAGGGCTTATGTGTTCGAATTGAAATAATTGATTAGGGATTTTGAATCGAGTAAGTTTCGACCTTTTTTTAGATTTAATGTAATTTGTTTTCGACTTGTTAATAGATTCAATTGATTTTCTTTCTCTTCTTCTTGTGTATTCAGGTCAGAAGCCGCTAGTTCACCTCTGCTTTCTCCTAAAGACAGGCTTGAGAAGTTTGTAATCAAGGTGGTATTGGTGGTGGTGGAGCGTCTTCAATTAAGACTGGAACTAAGCTTTACATCTCTAATTTGGATTACGGTGTTTCTAATGACGATATTACCACTCGTTCAGTTTCTTCCCCTTGTGCTTGATTTCCCCCCTTTTTAATTTTATTAATTCAGTATCTTAACACATTTCGGTTTTATTTTGGTTTTTAGGAGTTAATTTGGGTTTCCAAGGAGCATTTGGACTTGGTAATTGGTATGCCTACGATTTCAATGGAGGGTAATTCAATTTATCTTTCACAAAATTCCTCAATTTTCCCCCTCTTTTACACTAATTTTTGAATTAATTTATTGGTGTTGGGATGAATCAGAAAATCTGTTGCAGTAGCTAGTGCAGATTACTGTTTGATTGTTGTTGATACTCTATGTCAACTGGCTACAACATTCTCATTCGCGATAACTCTTCTCTTTTTTTTTTCCTTTTCTGTTTTTGGGTTTTGATTTCTTTGATTGGAGAACATGAATTGCTTTTGTTGATTGGTATGGTGGGAAATGTGATTGATTAGTATAATTAGTTGTTTGATGATTAAGGTTTAGTATGATGTGAACAAGGCTTGTACTGTGAAATTGAAGAAATTGATTAGGGGTTGGCCATTTCTTGCTTAAAGAATGATAAAAAGGCTTGAAAGTGTTATATTTGTTTCATTTATTGGAATTACTCTAGACCCTTTTAGGTCAAATGATTTGTTTGTTTGTTTATGATGAATTATGTATTTAATAGCTGACTATAGTTCTCATTTTGATTGTTCGTCGTTACGTTAAGCTTTCAGCTCAATGAGTTGTTTAAAGAATAAGTCATGTTTCACTTGGTTGCTGCTATTGGTGTTTTTATGAGATGGGGTGTGCATTCATGAACAATGTATTTGGTTAGCAATCATAATAGATGAGGGCCCTCTTCTATTGAAACTATGAAGTATATACTATCTTTTGTCACTTGTCATCAAACTGAGTATTTTTGTTTAATGGCATGAACCTACGAAGTGTATACTAATACTCATTTTTTTGCTAAATTTGCTGAATCTGTAGCTAAATTACTGAATTTGCAAACCCTGTACACTGAATCCGTTGCTGAATTTCTCATGCTTGGCTCGGGTAAAGGTTTCTTATTCTAATTTGTGCTTCGATGAATTTACCCTTTTTTAATTTGCCTCATTTTTCTCTGTTTTAATTCTGATTGTGAATTTCAATCGATATTATCAACACATCTCTTTTACTAAATTTTTCTACTAGATATATTTTTATTGTTATCTTAGTTCTCAAATTGCTAGTTCTCTTGGCTTGTGGTCTCATGTGTTTGAGTCTTAAGGTGTTGAATGAAAGTTGGGTATATCCTACTACTTAAACGAGTATAAAGAGTTCTTTGCAACTTGTTTCTTGTATTGGAGTATGAGATTTGGAGCAAAGTCCCTTTTTTATTACTATGTAATATATATATGATGACTTAACTAATGTCCTAGTCCTTGGTATGAAGGTACTCGTTTCTTGTGGTGTTCCACCCTTGACTTGTATGTTACCACCATTGGTGTTCTTATTCCCATTCTGAAACTGCGTCCCCTTATTCACTTGATTCCCATTGCTCCCTTGACCTCCTTTCTGCTGATTCCAGTTCTGTCCACTACCCTTAAATTGGTTGTTTCCTTGACCCCATTTACTCTTAGAGAAGCACTCATATGCCCTATGCCCTTGCTTGTTGCACAGGTTACAAGTGACTAAATTACCCCCACAATCTTTCCCCGGGTGGTTGTTGGAACATCTCTTACAATAATATATCCTTTGGTTACAATCTCCAGGCTGGTTCCTATTTCCCTTAGAGAAATTGCGCCCACCTTGGTTGTTCCTATTGTTCTGGAAGTTATTGCCTTGGTAATTGTTAAACTTTTGCTTCTTAAAGTTATTCTGGTTTCCAAACGGTCTAGAACTAGTCATAAGCTCCTTTCTTTTCTCCCTAGCTTCCAACTCAGCCCTTTCAGCTTTCTCCTTCAACTCTAATGCATGTAAATGCGCTGCTCTACCATACAACTCATCCAAATTGTCAAACACTTGTCCTGACAACTTGCTTTGAAGAGAAAGAGGCAATCCCCTCTCAAACCTTCTAGCTTTTTGCCTATTAGTAGCCACAATATCTTCTGCAAACCTAGATAACTCGATAACCTTAGTGTAATACTCAGTCGTCGACATACTCCCCATCTTAAGTTCCAGGAACTCATCAATTTTCTGCTTCTGCATGAATATAGGGTAGAACTTATCCCTCACTTGCTCCTTGAACACATTCCATCCAAAATTAGGTAATGCTCTCACAGCTTGTACATTCTACTGCCAACACAGGTCTGCTTCACCCCTTAAGTAATAAGCTGCACTACTCACTTTGGACTCATTAAGACATGCTTCTGCCACAAACAACTTGTCAAATTCTCTTAGCCAGTTTTCAATGATAATTGGGCCAGGTTCTCCCTGGTAAGTAGGAGGTTTGCTTTGGGCTATTTTCTTAAACAACTCCCCAGCAGGGTCAGGATTTTTATTGTTATTCCTTGCAGCTAACTGTTGAGCTACAGTGGCTGATTGCCTCACTACCTTATTCAGTTCATTGTTATTGTTGTTTCTCCCTGCCATTCTAGTCCTCCTGAATAAAGAGATGACTACTATTAGGTTGGTCACAACTCTCTTATAACTAAACAACAACCAAGCTACTTTAATTCAAGCATACAAGCAGTCATTCTGAATTATAGTAGAAGCAACTACTCATTTCTCCTACTAATTAATTTAACATATTGTTTTGGTTGTCATGCAACCATTTCACTTAGGTTAATACATCACAAAGTCATTTCCCTTGATACCATTTATAGAAAATAAAGGTAATAAATGACATTTGATAAGGTTGTTGAAATTGAAAATAGATATGAAGAATAAATAATACTTTATTGAAATAATGAAAAGAAATGTTTTAGAATATCCCAAATGTAGCTTTGCTACTTATTACTCACGCAGTACTTTATTAAACTGTAACTACGAATGAAGAATAATATAAATACTCAAAGCACTAAAGAAAGTTAGTCTAAAATCTTCAAATGTTCACATTGTCAATCTTGTCTTTTATCTCCTTGTACTTCATTGGATTATACTCAGGATCACATCATTAACCTCATCTTTCTCAAGATCTTCGTTAGACTCATCAGGTTCTAAGTTAATGATTATTGAAGGGCTTGGAGGATTTGGATAAGGAATGATTTCACATGAAGAATCTCCAGACTCATTATTTTGCTCCATTAGCTCACCCTGACTCTCATAAGTTTGCTCAGGTTCTGAATCAAACATAGAATGATTGTTTTCTGAAGAATAATAAGGTGCATTTTGTTGTGGAGCAGGATCACCAAAGTTATGATAAGGAGGAGGATAAGAAGCATACTGAGGGTTAAGGTAAATGAATTCTTTGTGAGCAATGAAACGGTATAAATATCTCCAATCTGCTCCCCACTGACCATTAGAGTCCCTATACTTAGTATAGTTAGCTACACCATTAGGCAAATGAAAATCACGAAAACGACTCTTAATAGCTTCATAGGGAGGATAGTTAGGAAAACAGTGAACAATCATGGCAGAGACATAGTCAGGTTGGTCAAGATTACGCTCTCCAAACACATTAGATCTATAAGTACAATGAAAGCGAATCCTGCGAATATAATCCCACACATGCTCATAGTCCTTCTTTACTAAAGTACCTGTGGTAGTGAATCTACTAGGTAAATCAAAAATCCTGCAAGGTATTTCGGGTTATGACTCAATCAGAGAAAATTCCTTTTTAATCAATATACAATTCCTTGCAAAAATTTAAGTTCGGTGCTCAATCATACAATTTAGGTTATTACACATAAACATGCTTTCACATAGATACATATTATCATATAACATGCTTGAACACCTTGCATAAATAAAATATGCACATAGGAGGACATACAATTCTAACCTATATGCCCTTTCTTTCCTACCCAATCTCACCACATGCTTTCGAAAGCAATTAACACATAATTACATACCTTAATTCCTTCGCATACGTGCATACAAATATATATATATATTTTAAAATGAACTTCATTTTTTTCGAAAATAATTGTCCAAAAATAATAAAAAAAAATAAATTCAGACTCCTTTATTTTAAAAAAATAATTTCGGACTTTATTAATAAAAAAATAAAATTCGGACCATTTAAATTAATTAAAAAAAAATAAAAATTCGGCCTTCTTAAAAAAAAATTGAACCTCTTAAAAATATTTTCAAACTTAATTGAATAAGCACGTGGCCAATCTTTAAAACAAAGGTACCCATGAAAAATGTTTTTGGCTTTAGTGGTAATTAAAATCCAACCAAAGCTCCCAGATACCACTTTGTAATACCCTGAAAATTTCATTCTTTTAAAATACTCTCTAAATAAAACCCTTTTTAGGAAATAACCAAAATATTACCGCCATCGTAATAACGGCTACGACTAGTTTTCAAAGTCTCACAGCGGAAGTCTTAAACAAAATCCAACTAATTAAAAATATAACTTGAGTTCACAACCTCAAACCAAAAGTAAAATAAAACATCCACAAGTTGGAACCAATTCAAACATGACCCTTCTTAAAAACCAATTAAAAACAAACATAATATATTGTTAGTCCATAACAAATCAATAATTCAAAAACATTAAAACTAACAAACATATATAACAAGTAACTCTCTGCACTTTATCCCATCATGCTCTTCATGCTTCAAGTACATGTTACTTCCTCTTTATTCAACTCTCTACTCAACATACAAATGGGTCATATTAGGGCCAATCCAAAGATAAGCCATACACAAACACAAAAGTACGAATCAGCAAAGCTGAGTACATATGCACCACACTAACATGAATATCCTAGCATCAAAATAAAAATAATAAAAACATGGTCGCTACACAATCACAAGTCAACTTACCTTTGACTCATAACTAGCAATATTAATTATTAATAATAATATTGGATTACGCATCGAACGTGTTTCCTTCCTTGAAAATATCCCATTTAAATATTGAGCTTCCAATCAGGGAGCTACCCCAATTGGCACCTACTATGTCACACTTGGTGACGGAATTCCATCGCATTAATAATAAAAGAAAGCACAGCGTCCTGTACCCCTGTAGAAACTATGGTTAAATATAAAACCCCATGACTCCCCCCATATGTTCATACTTAAGGTATATACGTTCCAAAAGTTTTGGTGTGTATCCTCTTATACTTTACGTGAATTACCAATTTAACATGTGATGACTCAAAACAATTAATCAAGAGTAAACATGACAACAATCAACACATACTTTCAATTCATTCTTGAATGAATTAGTGAGCACATACTCTTTATTTTAATTAAGGTTCCTTGCCTGGTTTTGTGCACAAAATTGCACGATTACTACCTTGGTGCATAGAATGCACTACTAAACTTCCTTGACTCAAACTCAACTTACTTGAGTGAATAAATAAATTAACTAACTTCTTGACTCAACCCCAGTAATAAATGGGTGAGAAATAAATTCATGAATCATGCTCAATAATTCTAACTCTAGCTCTTTAATTCATATATAAGCCTTGCTTATTAAATACATGCCTTCTTAATATTTGAAAATAAAACATACTTCCATGATTCATACATACTCAACTTGTATCATGGTTCAAATAACATATTCACATGCTTGCATAACAATTCATGCTCAACCAACATCAATTTCAAGCATATAATCAACCAAACATGCTACTAATTCATCGCTTAAATCATACTTTACAAATCCTAGCATGATACTAAGCATACACAAATATTCTTGTGCACATACGTACCTTGAAAAATGCCTAAATTGGGCCACACTCACTAGAAATCACCTAGGTCGAATTTTCCTACAAATAAGAATACATAACTATAATTAATCTACTATTCTCACATATTTCCAGCAACTATAATACTCTTTAAACCTTACTAATTAACCCAATTTAATGACATAAAATCCATAAAACCTTTTCTTTAAGTGGGTACTTCAAATCCTTTCAAAAAGACTTAATTTTTATGACTTAAATAAAACTCCAGCATACTTATTTCATATAAAACATCACTGATAGACTAGAAAATCATATTTAAATCATTAAAACCTTTTTCCCTTTTAAGGGTAATCAAACCCTAACTCAATAATTAAAAAGTAGTGTGCAATAGATAAATTTCAGCATTAATTTGAGGGCTTTAAACTCATTAAAAATGTTTAAACCATTAATTAAACAACAACATCAACCTAGGATCAAACCCTAACCATAAACATTAAATTCCCAAATTCTAGGGTTTGTAAATTGGGGTTTTTGATTGAATAAAAACCTGAAAATTATATAAATAATTTAACAACATCAAATACCCAAAATCAATACAAAAAATAATCAAAATCATACTTTAAATTAATAAAAACAATAGAATTAAATTAGAAAGAGAAAATAGTTTTTTTTTTAATACTACCAAATCGCAAAAAGGAGAGATAAGGAGAGGGTGGCGCATGGCGGTGCGCCGGCTATTGCTGCTGGTCGCCGGTGGTCGCCGGTGGCTGGTATTGGCGTCCGTGGCTACCGGCGTGAGGGGAGAAGAAGAGGGAGAGAGAGGCGTGGAGAAGGAGAGGAAAGAGAAGAGGAAAAAGAAAGGAAAAATAAGGAGAAAAAAGGAGAGAGAAAATAAAGAGAAAACCTTTGGATTTTTTTTTGTGAAATCTGACAATTATGATTTTTGAGTGAAAATGAGGTCTTAAAGTATTTATACTCCCCTTTTAAAAAAAAAACTCATAATTACAAAACTGTCATTACTAAATCCTACTCCCCCTTGACTTCTTCCTTTGGGGCCAACTTGTTGGGCTTTTAAGTGTCCTCAATTCCCCAACAAGTTGATCCAACTGTTAAAATAAAGAAGACCCAATTCAAAACACTTTTATTGCCTCAATTAATGACCCATATTATTTTATGCACACTTACATAATATTTAAATAATTAATTTATGTTAGAATGAAATGAATCATTTTAATTTATAAAAATTAATAAAATAAATAATTTATGATTAGGGGATTTTTATCCACCAATCACCGTCTGACAAGTGGACCAACCAGGTTCCGCCACGTGTCCTTCACGAAGGCCAATAAGAGCCTGCCACGTGTCAATCACAGATACGTCCTCTACGGACCAATCGAGGCACGCCACGTGTCCACCCATGCCAAATGGGAAAACCGGCCAACAAGGCCCAATCCTGTCTAGAGGCCCGGTCAGCCCTAGGTTTACCCTAAACCTAGAGAGTGGCACGCTTCTCAAGACTATAAATACTTAATTAATCCTCATTAATTAAGGAGTCAAGAAAACATCAGGCAATCAAGAAATCAAGAACAGAGAAGAACAGAAACATTACGGAACACTAATAACCGGCTAATCTCGCTAACAAAGCAGATTACCAACATTAAACACTCTCACATAGAGAGGTCTTATTACTTTAATTTCCGTATTAATTACTCCTTAATCAGGTACTAACTTGACCGTTGGAGGCGGAGCTCTCAGGAGTCTCCGTTATTTTGCAGGTACAGGCGTCCGGTTCCAGTCTCGGAATTGTAACTCTCCCGCAGGACATCAGAAAACCCCGAAACATTTGGCGCCGTCTGTGGGGAGAGTACTTCAGAGATGGCATCCAAGTCTGTACCGACTCCTGAAGAGAGGCGTCCCCTAAACGACCCTCAAGTTCAGTCGGACCATGATACCGAAAGTGAATTTGAAGTGGAAACTCATACAGCTCCAGACGGGACCCTAAGGGCCCGACGTACCCGTCATACCGAAAGGAGGGAACAGGAGCATCTTCAAACAGGAAGTGAGCCAGCAGGCGCACCGCCTGCTCGGCAACAGCCGACTGATGGGTCTGCTCCCATCACAAGGAACGAACTCATGACCTTCATGAGGGACTTCAAGGGAGAGATTCAAGAGTTGATCAACAAAAAGCCGCCTGCTTCAGTCAAAGAGCAGTCGGCCAAAAAACCTTCCATTTCACTGAAGAGGAAGCCAGTTCAAGGGAGAGAGGCGACTCCTCATCCTAAATCCAAGAAGCGGGAGCCACCTGCTCTTGATTTCACAAAATTCCGTTATCCTACGGGAAATAGGAAACCGGTTCGTCATATTCAGGCGGACGGGTCAAAGCAAACGTTCACAGATGCTCGGCTACTGCTAGAGCAGAAGAAGAGTGACCGATTGTCAGAGTCGGCTTCTACTTCAAATTTTCAAGACAGTTTGCGAAATGCCTCGATGAGGCATACTCAGTCGTACCATGAGAGTCAGTCAGGCGGCACCTCCCGTCAGTCCGGCTTTCATAGTGCCCAGGCGGTACCAAACTTACCATTTATGCAGCCACCTCCATTTGGTGGACCTGCAGCAAAAAAACGTCCAACCTATGGACTGGCAGTTACGGTTGCTTAGACTTGGTGAACAGCTGTCGGCCTTCTCCAAGGAAATTACTGAAGCCGCTCAGCCGGCCAAAGTAAAAAATGTACTAGTAGGCGCCTATGACGGCACTACTAACCCAGAAGACCATCTGATGGCATTCACCAACCTGATGTACCTTCAAGGGTTGGATGATCCCACTTGGTGCAAGTGTTTCCCAGCGACTCTCAAGGGAATCGCACAGCAATGGTTCGGCAACCTGCCGACTGGTTGTGTAAACAGCTTCAGGACGCTTGCTTACTTATTTGCCTCCAACTTCGCCATGAACATCCCTGCGAAGAAAACGACCCTTGATTTGGGAACAATTCAGCAGGGCGAGAAGGAGGGGCTTCGTTCTTACATCAGGCGGTTCAACCTGATGAGAATACAGATTCAAGGGTTACCGGATGAGGTAGCTTATACTGACTTTTTTAGAGGTCTCAAAGACGGGTCTACCTTCAAATTTGATTTAGTTCGAAAAAGGGTGGCGACTCTTCAAGAGGCCTTGATTGAAGCAGAAGCCTATATACAGGCGACTGATCTGTGTACAATAAAACAGTCGGATGGGAAAAGGTTCGACAAAAGAGAAGGACGACAGAAACAGTCGTCTAACAAAGATGAGAAAAGAAAAGAGGTCTGGGTGGCTGATTCCTCTAAACAGCCAGCCCAGAAAAAGAAAAAAGAATTCAAACCATACTCCCCAAAGTATGTGTTTAACAAGGATAACCAGTTTATCCTAAAAGAAATAAAGGGACGGTTCTCAATTGAGAAGCCGGTCCCCATGAAGGGTTCTGCAAACAACCGGAACCAAGATAAAATCTGTGCTTATCATGATGACGTTGGTCATCACACCAATGACTGCATCAGTCTCATGCGGTACCTAGACCGCTTGGCTGAGCAAGGTGATCTTGACACTTATGTCAAGAAATCTACGGGGAACACTTCCTCAAAAAAGCAGTCGGCCAAAAAGAATCAACAGGCCGACAGTTCCGATACAGATGATGCAGTCGTCTACACCATTGCAGGCGGCTTCTCAGGAGGCGGCCCCACTATTAGGGGCAACAAAGATAATATAAGGCGGTTAGATGTAAATTCCGTTCACCAAGAACGGCCGTCCAAATATACATTTCCTGAGATTGTCATCACTGAAGAGGATCTAGGAGGGGTAAGGGGGCCGCATGACGACCCTCTTGTTATTGAATGTAAAGTGGCCAACCAGAGAGTTGGCCGAATCCTCATAGATACCGGGAGCTCCTCAGATCTCATCAGCAGCAAATGTCTGTCAAAACTGAAATATCAGACGGACTGCATACATCCGGCCTCCCACCCTTTAATAGGGTTTGGAGGAGGAGTCGTCCACCCACTGGGACGAGTAGATTTACCCATTCGCCTGGGCGAAAAAGGGGAAGGACGACACATGGTAGTCCGGTTCCTAGTAGTAGAGGAACTCTCGGCCTACAACATGATTCTGGGTCGACCAACCCTGAATAATTCCAAGGCTGTTATAATCCCGTCTCTTATGCTGCTTAAGTTTGAGAGGGATAATGGAACAGTCGGCTCCTTAAGGGGAGATCAGAGGATGGCCCGAGAGTGCTATCTCTCGGATGTCAAGCCCACTGTTATGGCCACTGGGTCAAGTGGAGAAAAAACAGACCTTGACAATGTCAAGGAGAGTGCGCCTGTTCAAGAAACAGGCGACAAAAAGAGAAAGGCGTCCCAGACAGAGTCCGCAAGAAAAGCAAGAAAATAGCAATCATTGGCAGAGGAGCGGCCGGATGAGTTCCGCCCTCAGCCGGCTGGTGAGCATGCGGACCTGATCTTAGACGACTCACGTCCTGACCGAACAGTCAAAGTTGGGACGACTGCTCTGAGAAACCTTGGTGACGACTTTCACAACCTATTGAAAGAATACAAGGACATCTTTGCATTTGAAGTCCATGAAATGCCAGGCATTAGTCCTGATCTGGCAGTACATAAACTCGCTGTGGATCCGAAAAAGAAGCCGGTACGGCAAAAGAAGCGGAACCATGGCGAAGAAAGAAGTCAGGCGGCAGCCGCCGAAGTTAAAAAATTACTTGATGCAGGGTTCATTCGGCAATGTTACTTCCCAGACTGGGTTGCAAATGTGGTGCTTGTTAAAAAGCCGAATGGCACCTGGCGAATGTGTGTAGACTACACAGACTTAAACAAGGCGTGCCCCAAAGACAGTTACCCTCTGCCTAAAATTGATAACCTGGTCGACTCAACAGCGGGTCATGCCTTGATGAGTTTTATGGACGCCTATTCTGGTTTCCATCAAATTCCCTTATGGAAGAAAGATCAGGAGAAGACGGCCTTCGTCACTGATCAGGGGTTATACTGTTACACGGTCATGCCGTTTGGTCTTAAGAATGCCCCGGCTACCTTCCAACGAATGATAAACACAGTGTTCTTTGATCAGATTGGGAGAAACGTCGAGGCATATATTGATGATATGATTGTCAAGACTAAACTTCAGAAAGATCATCTGACGGACCTCCGAGAAACTTTCGCCACACTCAGGCGGCACCATGTCATGCTCAATCCCAAGAAATGTGTATTTGGAGTTGAGTCTGGGAAATTTCTCGGATTCCTTATCAATCAGAGAGGAATAGAGGCGAACCCTGAGAAGGTGCAGGCGGTCATTGACATGCAGTCGCCTCGTACCATCCGAGAGGTTCAGAAGTTAACAGGTTGTCTGGCGGCCTTGGGGAGATTCCTAAGCCGATCAGGCGACAAGTGCCTATACTTTTTCCAGGCAATTAAGAAAAAGGCAAGGTTTGAATGGGGGCCGGATGCTGAGGCCGCCTTCCAGAAATTAAAAGTTCACTTGCATTCCTTGCCGAGGCTGGTCAGCCTTTTGCCCAAAGAGGATCTCTACATGTACCTGGCCGTCTTTGATCATGCGTTAAGCGCTGTGCTCCTTGCTGAAAGGGACGGCTGTCAGCTCCCGGTCTACTTTGTCAGTCACGTACTGAAAAATGCCGAGTTGAGGTATCCCCTAGTGGAGAAATTTGGTCTTGCACTCTTCATGGCTGTTAAAAAATTGAAGCCCTACTTTTTGGCACATGCAGTCGTCGTGTATACCGACCAACCAATCAAGCGGCCCCTTACCATCATGGAGTCGTCAGGACGAATGATCAAATGGGCCATAGAAATACAGAGCCTCGAAGTTACTTTCGAGCCTAGAAAAGCAGTGAAGGGGCAAGCCTTTGCTGACTTTATTGTAGAGATGACTCGTCCTCCTGACTCTCAAGTTCCAGACCAAGTCTGGAAGGTATATGTGGACGGAAGCTCTACTTCAAATGGTTGTGGAGCAGGCGTCGTATGTCAATCTCCAGAGGGCGACAGGTTCGAGTATGCTCTACGCTTCAGTTTTCAGGCTTCAAACAATGAGGCAGAATATGAAGCTTTACTAGCCGGGATCCGCATGTGCAAGGCGGCAGGGGCAAGAAAAATAGACGCCTGTTCTGATTCACAATTGATAGTGAGTCAGTACAATGGCGAATACGAAGCAACCCATCCGGCCATGATCAAGTATTTACAGGCGGTCCGACAAGCAGTCGGCTCCCTTGAGGATTTCCATCTGATCCAAGTGCCGAGATCAGAAAACAACCAGGCAGATGCACTGTCAAAATTAGCATCATCCGCCTCCTCCGATACTCCTCGAACTGTTTTTTGGGAAGTAATGGAGAAGAGAAGCATCGAGGAAAACCCTATTGGAATCCTAGACAGAAGCTCAACCTGGATGGATTCAATCAGGGCATATCTGACAAACGGTACACTGCCGGATGATCCTCAACAGGCGGCAGCACTGAAAAAACGAGCCTCCTGTTTTGAAATGATACAGGGAGAACTTCACAAGAGGGGGTACCTTCAACCCTTCTTAAAGTGTGTTACTCCTGAAAAGGGACGAGAGATACTAGATGATCTTCACTCTGGTTACTGTGCTTCTCATATAGGTGGTAGGATGCTTGCTCAAAGGGCAAGGCGGCAGGGCTACTTTTGGCCTACTTTGGAAGCAGATGCAATGGAGATGGTGAAAAAATGTGACAAGTGCCAAAGGTTTGGCAAATTAATTCACCGTCCGGCTACTGACCTCACTACCATTCACATCCCACTACCGTTTGCTAAGTGGGGCATGGACATTCTGGGTCCATATACGCCTGCTACAGGCGGCAGAAGGTATATACTAGTTGCCGTTGACTACTTCACTAAATGGGTAGAAGCGGAGGCTGTAAAGGGAATCAAGACGAAAGATGTAATTTCATTCATTTGGAAAAACGTCATCACTCGGTTCGGGGTTCCCATGTCTATGGTTTTTGATAATGGTCCCCAATTTGAGACGCCTATGGCTTGTTAATTGATACCAGCCGGTACCTCCCGACTTAGGGGTAACCCCTATGGCTTGTTAATTGATACCAGCCGGTACCTCCCGACTTAGGGGTCCGACTGAGATAGTTCATGTGGGCGAAAGCCTCAAAGCTTGGCTCCACCCCGTACATTTCGCACCCGGCCACATAGCCGAGTACGTTTACCCAAGAGTTGGGGGCTAACTGCCATAACCCCAAATCATACCCATCTAAAATTCGCTGAACAGCCGGATGTAATGGGAAGCGCAGTCCAGCTTTGATGGCCGCCACATAGCAGCCAAAGCAGCCGTCATCATAGCTGGTACCAGCCGGCCAGACGACAGTGTCTTCTGGATCCGGCACGAACAGTAAAAATTCCGGGCCCATTCTGTGGTTAGCAATAAAGCTCTCCACTTTGTCTTGCATGGTTGCGATCCGGCCCCGGGGTACCATGCAGTAGTAGGGGGCGTTTTCCTCTCTGTAAGAGGCGGACGGCTCCGCCCAATTGTCCCCCTTCTCAACTGCATGAGAAAGTCTCGCCTCTTGTAGGCGGCTATGTCTTTCTTCTGAGCCTGGAGAACTGTGGCCAGAAGAGCTGGACTCGGACTCGTCCTCTGACGAGTCCGAAGAGGACGACTCCTCCCCTCTTCCAGAGGGGCCCGCCTCCTCTCCCTTAGAAGGAGCAGGAGGAAAATTAGACATATCAACGGTAAGATGGGAAGGGACCACCTTGGCCCCTCTCTCAGAACTGTCGGCTTGGCAGCCGCCTCGTTTCAATTCTACATCGGGCGCCTGGTCAGATGTTTCACTAAGGAGCACCCTTTGGGAGGAGCCGTCTGAGTTTGATATCATAGCAGTCTTTTTTGTTCTGGCCATCACGTTCTGCATAGACACAGATACAGTCGGACTTTGTATAAAGGGCAAAGATGGGTCCAGAAAAGAGCAGGCGGCACTCCTAGTCCTAGATTCAGCCGTCCCCGGTGACCGGCTGATCACTAACTTAGGTCGTGTCGTGTGCTTCCGTGGTGCCATTTCAAAAAATAAAAAGAAAATTAAGAGTAAGAGAACTGAGTTACCTGAACGAGTGACGGTTGATGAAGTTCTGGAAATCCGGTGCAGTCGGCTTGTCAGAACAGGCGGTAGGCAGAAAAGGTCCAAAATGTCAGAGCAAGTTCAGGGGTCCGAATGTTCTCGCAAAGTTCTCAAATGTGAAAATGACCGAAGTCAGCACTTCCTTATATAGGCAAAGTGAGAAGGCGAAGGGTCGCTTCCAAATTCAAAATTTGGGCGGGAAAATCTCTCGGCCGTTTGCAAGGTAACACCTGTAGCAGGCCGTCGCCTGTCACCGTGCGACACCTGTCACAGGCGACACGTGACCAGTCACGTGCCACCTGTAAGGGGCAAATGATTAGGGGATTTTTATCCACCAATCACCGTCTGACAAGTGGACCAACCAGGTTCCGCCACGTGTCCTTCACGAAGGCCAATAGGAGCCTGCCACGTGTCAATCACAGATACGTCCTCTACGGACCAATCGAGGCACGCCACGTGTCCACCCATGCCAAATGGGAAAACCGGCCAACAAGGCCCAATCCTGTCTAGAGGCCCGGTCAGCCCTAGGTTTACCCTAAACCTAGAGAGTGGCACGCTTCTCAAGACTATAAATACTTAATTAATCCTCATTAATTAAGGAGTCAAGAAAACATCAGGCAATCAAGAAATCAAGAACAGAGAAGAACAGAAACATTACGGAACACTAATAACCGGCTAATCTCGCTAACAAAGCAGATTACCAACATTAAACACTCTCACATAGAGAGGTCTTATTACTTTAATTTCCGTATTAATTACTCCTTAATCAGGTACTAACTTGACCGTTGGAGGCGGAGCTCTCAGGAGTCTCCGTTATTTTGCAGGTACAGGCGTCCGGTTCCAGTCTCGGAATTGTAACTCTCCCGCAGGACATCAGAAAACCCCGAAACAATTTATGTATATAAAAGTATTATAAAAATACGGAGTATTACAGTCTACCCCCCTTAAAAGAAGGTTCATCTTCGAAACTTGAGCACAAAAATCATAAAACTTTGTTCAAAACTCATTTAAAACTATACTTTTTCACCCACTTAGTAAAAACTTTTCTTAATACTTATAGTTATTGTACTTTTTGTAACCTTTCTTGTTCTCTTTCTTTCTCAACTTTGTATAAAATTGTGCAAAGTATACTAAAAATGCACAAAAATACTTGAAATTAAGGTAAAAAGCGCAAAATTCTACCGCATTCGACCCCCCTAAAGAAAACGAGTTACGTCCCCGTAACTCAACTAACCTCAAACAATTCAGGGTACTTCTTTCTCATTTCATCCTCAGCTTCCCATCCTCAGTCTCTTGATTCGACCACAAAACCTTTATTATATTGACATCTTTCTTGCGTTACTACGCACTTTACTCTCAAGAATCCTTACAGGTCTTTCCTCATAGGTTAGGCTTTGGTCTAGTTCTATGGTTTCAGGTTGTAGGACATGCGACTTGTTTGGAATGTACCTTCTCAATTGAGAGACGTGAAACACATCGTGTACCTTGCTGAGGTCCATAGGCAATGCCAATTTATAAGCAACTTTTCCTATTCTTTGCAAAATCTCATATGGTCCAATGTACTTTGGACTCAACTTCCCTTTCTTCCCAAATCTCATCACTCCTTTCATTGGTGATACCTTGAGCAAAACGTTATCACCAACTTGAAATTCCTCTTCTCTACGCTTTAAATCTGCGAAACTCTTTTGTCTATCTTGAGCAGCTTTAACCTTAGCTTGGATTTCTCTCACTTGCTTCGTTGTTTCTTCTATCGATTGGGGACCTAGAATCCCTATCAGAAACGATATCCTTAGGAACTCCATGTAGCCTCAAAACATTCATAATGTAAGCCTTTGCAAGTTATTTCATTCTCCAAGTCTCTTTCATTGGTATAAACACTGCCGATTTGGTAAGTCTATCCACCACAACCCAGATGGTATCATTCCCATTAGGTAAACTAGTGACAAAATCCATCGAAATACAATCCCACTTCCAAGCCGGGATCTCGAGTGGTTGTACTGTTCCCTATGGTCTCTTATGCTCTATCTTCACTATTTGACAGATTAGACACTTACCTACAAACTCTACTACTTCCTTTTTCATCTTAGGCCACCAGTACACCTTTTTCAAGTCCTTGTAAAGTTTATCTCCCCCTGGATGTATTGAATATGGTGTATTATGCCCTTCTTCCATCAACTTCTTCAACTCTTCACATTTTTGTGGTACACACCACCTCCCCTTGAACCGAATAATCCCATCATCATGGATTCTGAAATCAGTCGCCTTCCCTTGCTTGATCTTCTCCCTTATGCGATCTAATTTCACATCCCCTACTTGGTTATCCATAATCTCATCGAATATCGTTGGTTGGATACTCAAATTATTAAGCATTCCTTCCAACGTTCCATGTGGTACTACCTTGAGGTTTAACTTATTCATTTCCCTACAAAGTTCATCTGCTACAACCAAAGCGTTCACTCCATGAATTTCTTTGCGGCTTAAAGCATCTGCGACTACATTCGCTTTACCCTCGTGGTATTGGATATCGATTTCATAGTCATTGAAGAATTCTATCCACCTACGTTGTCTCATGTTCAAGGTTGATTACGTGAAAAGATACTTCAAACTTTTATGGTCTGTGAATATCCTACATTTCACTTCATATAAATAATGTCTCCATATTTTCAACGCGAGTACTATTGCTGCCAATTCTAAATCATGAGTAGGGTAGTTAACTTCATGTTTCTTCAATTGTCTCGATGCATAAGCAATCACCTTCCCATTTTGCATCAAAACACATCCAAGTCCATTCTTAGATGCATCACTATATACATCATAAGAACCACTTCCATCAGGTAAAGTCAACACTGGTGTTGTCGTCAAACTCTTCTTCAAGGTTTGAAACACATCTTCGCACTTATCACTCCAAATGAACTTAGATACTTTCTTCATCAATGAAGTCATAGTTCTAGCTATCTTCAAAAAATCCTTTACAAACCGTCTATGGCCTACGAAGTTTCGAATATACGACACATTCTTGAGTGTAGGCCACCCCTTCACAGCTTCAATATTTGCAAGATCTACCTCTACTCCTTCCTTAGACACAAAATGTCCCAAAAATTCTACCTTCTCTAGCTAAAACTCACACTTCGAGAATTTAGCATACAACTGGTTAGTCCTTAAATTAGCTAATACTGATCTCAAATGTTCTGCATGGTCCTCTTTATTCTTTGAATAAACCAAAATACCATCAATAAATACCACGACGAATTGGTGTAGGAAAGGTTGAAACACTCTATTCATCAAGTCCACGGTAGTGAAAAAACCCTAGAGAGAGAAAGTGAAAAAACCTAGAGAGAGAAAGCTTGGTTTTTCGTCCATGGTAGTCTGATTCAGTTGGTTTTTCTTCAATTAATCAACCCCTATGGCTCGAAAAAAGAAGCAGGCATCTCCTGCCCCTGCTAAACTCTCCCAAGAAATTACAGAATCTTTATTTGCTCCGGTTTCTGCTGGTTTTCAAACTGTTCATGAAGTGTTCGATGAAGGGGATGAGCTTGTTACTCCTGCGCCTGGCTTAGTTCATCCTTCAGCTGGTAAGATAACTAGAAGAGATGCTCATCTAGCCCTCAATTTTGGATCTGTTGGCCCTAAAACAAATGAAACAGTAACTACCCCTGCGATTATTGTTCCATTGCCGAATGCTCAGCATGCTAATCAGCGTGCAACTCCTGATGCTCGGCCAAGGTGATGTTGCAGGCCCTGGGGCTGGGATTCAAGCTGGACCTTCTATAACTAATCCTATTAATGAAGTTGTTGATATTTCATCTAGACTGACTGGAAAGAGTTTCACTGGGAAATTAAATGCAAAAGGGGCTTCGCTGAGCTTTGTTCCTCCTCTGATTAGGGATGGTAAGTCTGTTGCTATCCTTCCTGCCAGTGAGATTGAAGAAGGAACTAAGAAGTGGAAGAATGCTGTTGTTCTTTATATTGTGGGTTATTATCCTACGATTGCCTCAATTAAACGGTTTATTGCTAATGATTGGGGCATTAATAGTAACCCTGATGTCTTTTGGCATGATGAGGGCTACTTTATCATTAATCTGAAAAATGAAATTGATTTGAACTCTGTCTTATGTGGAGGTCCATATATGTTTATAGGAAAACCTGCTATTGGTAAGACATGGTCTGAGAATTTTGATTCCCATTCTGAGATATTACATACTATTCCCTTAACCCAATCTTCCGTTGAACTGTTGGGGAGCTGAGACTTTGAGCAGGATTGGTAGTACCTTGGGTGTCCAAATTTGTGCAGATGAATGCACATCAAGGCAACTGAGAGTCTCCTTTGCTAGGATGCTAATTGAGATTGATATCACCAAGCCTCTTGCTAAGACTGTCTGGGTTGAAAGTCCAAAAATGGAAATGGTGGAGTTAGCAGTTGAGTATGAGTGGACCCCTCCCTTCTGTGAGCAGTGTCATAAGGTAGGGCATGTTTGTCCTGAACCAAAAAAACAGGTTACTCAATCTAAACCTCAGCCTCAGAAGAAGACTTGGGTTCAAAAAGGTTAAGGAGGGGAATAGCAAGGTTCCTAGTTCAAATGATGGCTGGGAAACTGTGAAGAAAAAGGGATCAGTTGCACGACCACATGACAATAGTGATGGAAATAGTGTTGTACCTCAGATGCATGCTAATCAATTCTCTGTTTTACCTGTTGATGAGTTGCAGGTTCCTTTACCGAATGGGGGTAGGCCCCCTCCTCAGACATGATTGTCATTGTGTGGAATGTGAGGGGCTTGAATGACCCCTTAAAGGTAGCTGATGTGAGGTAGCTACTTAACAGGACTAAGGACGATGTGATTTGTCTACTAGAAACTAAAGTAAAACAGCATAAATGCATTTCTATACAACGGAAAATCGGTTTTAATATGACTTGGAGGTGTTATTACAATGCATATGAGAAAGGAAGAATATGGCTAGGGTGGAATAAGGATAGACTACACCTCGATGTTTTTGCTATCCATGCCCAATTTATCCATTGCTGTTTGAGTAGTATAGATTATAGCAATCAGATTGTTATATCCTTTGTTTATGGTCTTCACTGTATTCAGGATAGGAAAGAGCTATGGGGGGGTATTAAGGCTATTGGTAATGTTAATATGCCATGGCTGTGCACAGGGGATTTCAATTCTGTGTTACATTTTGATGATAGACTTAATGGCTCTACTGTTACAGATTATGAAATCAGGGATTTCAAAGAGTTTTTTGATTCTATGCAGTTTGCTGAGATTAAGAGTAAAGGGTCGTTTTACTCATGGTCTAATAAGGCTCATATTGGGCCTCGAACTCTTACCAGAATTGATAGGGGCTTGGTGAATCTTGAGTGGCTCACTCAGTATCCGAATGTGGAGGCCCATTACTTGGCTCCTTCTCTTTCTGACCACTCTCCTCTTTTGTATGAGGTCTTCTCTGCCCTTTCAGGTAAAGTGAAGCCCTTTAGATTTCTTAATTACCTCATCACTCACCCTGAGTTCTTTGATATTGTTCTAGGGGTTTGGAGTAAAGGTGTTACTGGCTCCCCTATGTCCAGAGTCTGGAGAAAGCTCAAGTGCCTTAAGGCTCAGTTAAAGAGCCTTAACAGCAGGTCTTTCAGTAATTTGGATCAAAGGCTGGTTGACTGTCAGGAGGCTCTGCTTGACATTCAGGGACAAATGGCTAATAATCCTGACTGTTCTACTTTGTTAGAGCAAGAAACTGATGCTATTGCTAAGCTCAAGCATTGGATATCTGTTCAGGAAAGTATATATAGGCAGAAATCGAGAATTGATTGGGTGGCCTTGGGTGACTCAAATACTAAATTTTTTTTTTCCATGATGAAGCACAGGCAGTCTAGAAACAGAATTGACTCCATTCTGAATGATCAGGATGTCTTGCTAAAGGAGCCTGCTGATATTGAAGCTGAAATTATTTCTTTTTATAAGAAGTTAATGGGCACTGCTTCTTCTTCCCTCTGTGATGTGGATTTGGTTACTTTGAGGGCTGGGAAGCAACTTTCTGCTAATGCTAAGTCTTTACTTATTGCTCCTGTTTCAAATGCAGAGATTGATAGTGCTATTAATGGCATTGACAATGACAAAGCCCCTGGGATAGATGGGTTCAATGCTAAGTTTTTCAAGAGTACTTGGGATTTGATCAAGCTGGATATCTATGAAGCTGTGCATGAGTTCTTCAGAACAGGGATTATGGATGCTTAGTGGAATTGCACCACTCTTACCTTGGTTCCTAAAATTCAGAATCCTTCATATGTGAGAGATTTCAGGCCCATTGCATGTTGTACTGTTCTCTATAAGATTGTCTCTAAAATTTTGACAGCTAGACTTGCTAGAGTTGTTGGGGAGGTAGTTGATGGGGCTCAAGCTGGCTTTATACCAGGGAAACATATTGGAGACAACATCTTGCTTGCTACTGAGTTGATTAAAGGTTACAGTCACAAGTATATTTCCCCAAGACGCACGATCAAGGTTGACTTAAAGAAAGCCTATGATTCTGTTGAGTGGGGCTTCTTAAGGGCTGTTTTAGATGAGTTAGGTTTCCCTGATGTTTTTGTTAGATGGATTATGGGGTGTGTTACTTTTGTTTCTTTCACTATTCTCATTAATGGCACCCCCACCACCCCTTTTCAATCTAGGAAA
Source organism: Chenopodium quinoa (assembly GCF_001683475.1). Classification (NCBI taxonomy): domain Eukaryota; kingdom Viridiplantae; phylum Streptophyta; class Magnoliopsida; order Caryophyllales; family Amaranthaceae; genus Chenopodium; species Chenopodium quinoa. The sequence continues at coordinate 4,123,514 of NW_018743977.1, read as the reverse complement.
GGTCTTAGACAAGGTGACCCTATGTCTCCCTTTCTTTTTGCTTTGGGGATGGAATATTTGTCTAGGTGCTTGCATGAATTGAAGATAGTTCCTGATTTTAACTTCCACCCTAGATGTGAGAGGCTCTCTTTGACCCACCTTATGTTTACTGATGATTTACTCATGTTTGCTAGAGGTGATGAGCCTTCTGTCAGATTACTGTTTAGTGCCTTTCAGAAATTTTCTTTGGCTTCTAGTTTGGAGGCAAATTTAAATAAGAGTGAAGTCTATTTTGGAGGGATTTGTGATGCTGATCAATATGCTCTTATCAGGACCCTTGGTATGTCTCTTGGTTCTCTCCCTTTTAAATACTTAGGTGTCCCTCTCTCCTCAAAAAAGCTCACAATTCAACAATGTAGGCCTCTTGTTCACAGAATTACTAATAGGATTGATGGTTGGGTTGCTAGATTCTTGTCCTATGCTGGTAGATTACAGCTTATCAAGAGCATTCTATTTGGAATTCAGACTTGTTGGGCTCAGATTTTTATGCTCCCTAAGAAGATCTTAAGGGAAATTGAAGGTAGGTTTAAGGCTTTTCTCTGGACAGGGTCTTCAAACCCTTCCAAGAGAGCTTTGGTTGCCTGGAATACTGTTTTCCTGCCTAGAACCTGTGGGGGCCTGAATATTATTGCTTTACAGACCTGGAATGTTTCTGCAGTATGTAAGACTTTGTGGGATATTGCTCACAAAGTTGACTCTCTTTGGGTTAAATGGCTGCATAGTTATTACTTCAAGAATTCTGAGTTTTGGCTTGCTAGTATCCCTAATAAGTGCTTATGGAATTTGAAGAAAATTATGAAATATAGAGATCTTATTGATGGTTTTGGTGGTTGGGGCCCCCTGATGAAGAACAATAGGGTTCAAATTAGACTGATCTATAATAAGATCAGGCAGCAAGGGGTAAGAGTCCCCTGGAGGAGAGTAGTGTGTAATAATCCTGCTTCTCCTAGAAGCATCTTTTTTCTTTGGTTGGCTAATTGTAATAGACTGCTAACAAAGGATAGAATCCTTAAGTGGCAGCCTTCTTGTGACCCTATCTGCCTGTTATGCCTTCAGAAGGAAGAGAATGTTCAGCACCTGTTCTTTCTATGTAGTTACTCTAAACGGATCTGGGAAAAGCTTCTCTCCTATCTTAAGTGCTATAGACCTGCTCTTGGATTTACTCAAGAAATTGATTGGGCTATTCAACACTGCAGGAAGTCAAGGCCTGTTAGCAGACTCCATCTTATGCTGTTAGCTGAAGCTGTCTACAATATTTGGCTCCAAAGGAACAATGTCATGTATAATGGAGTCTGTGAGCCTGCTGAGATTGTTGTCAAAAGGATAATTTTCAGGGTTTCCTGTAGATGCTCAGATTCTGATAGAGTCAGGCTCATAATTATTTGAGCTGATGTTTGGTGGTGCTTGGTTTGGCCTGGGCTGGTGTTGCAGCTGCTATGTTGGGGGCCTGTTTTGGATGCTGCTACTGTTCGTGGGCTAGTGTCGGTTCTATCTGTTTCAGTTGCTGTTCTGGTTTCTTTGTCTGTTTTCTTGTTTTCTTGTTTGTTGTGTATCCCCTTTTGTAAGGGTTGTTCTTGTGTATTTTGTGGGTTTGTAGTTTGTTTGTGTAGCTGTTTTGGCTGGTACCTGTTCCTGATACCCTTCATAGAAGGTGCTCAGGTGCTTGGTGTCTGTTTTGTTCTTGGTTCTGGTTAGCACCCTTCCTAGAAGGTGGCTATTCCAGGCCCTTGAACTGTTTTGTGGGGTGGTTTGGCCCTCGGGTCTTGTGTAGTTTGGGCGTTATTGCTAGTACAACTCTTTTTTCAGTTGTGCTTTCCTTTTGGTAATAAAATTTCTATTTACCAAAAAAAAAAAGTCCATAAAAATTTCAGGTGCATTTGTCAACCCAAAAGGCATTACTGTAAACTCATAGTGTCGATATCTCGTCCTACATGCCGTTTTCGGAATGTCCTCTTCTGCAATCCGTAATTGATGATATCCAGACCTCAGATCAATCTTAGAAAATGTTGTTGCACCCTTCAATTGGTCAAACAAGTCATCTATCCTAGGCAAAGGGTATTTGTTCTTTATGGTTACCTTGTTTAACACTGTACAATCGATGCATAGCCTCATGCTACCATCTTTCTTCTTCACAAACAATACAGGAGCTCCCCATGGTGATGCACTTGGTTGTATGTATCCCTTCTCCAACAAATCTTGTAATTGACATTTCAATTCACTCATCTCAGCAGGTGCCATCCTATATGGTGCTTTAGAGATAGGTGTCGTTCCAGGTACTAAGTCAATGGTAAAGTCTATGGTTCTTTTTGGCGGCTTACTTGGAATCTCTTTTGGAAACACATCTAGAAACTCCTTTACTACCTCGATATCCTCAGGTTTAGATGGTTTCTCATATTCCAAGTTTCTTACACTACATAAATATATTGGGTTTCCCTTCTTCATATATTTTGCCAATTTCACCATAGAAATGATCTTAGTATGCCTTGGTTTCCCATACCTCCAATGGGTTACGTGCTCTCCCTGAGCCATTTTCAAATAGATCTTTTGTGACTGACATTGAATCTCAGCATGATAATGACATAACCAATCCATTCCCAGAATTATCTCAAGGTCTCCTAGTTCAAATTCAATCAGGTTGGATAGGAATTCCTTACCTTTAATCTTTACGGGAACATCCTTATAGATCCTAATACAATGAACTACACCCCCATTTGGAAGTTCTATAGGAATATCTATGTTTACTACAGTTTTCAGACAATTCGATAGTTTTGGAAGCATAGTTTAAGAAATGAAATACGTTGCAGCAGAATCATATAAAACTTTAACAGGAACTAAGTTTCTAGAAAATATACTAGTAATGATATCTCTAGTTGCGTCAGCCTCACGCGAACCCATCACATTAAGCTTTCCTGGTGTTCCACCCTTGACTTGTGTGTTACCACCATTGGTGTTCTTATTCCCATTCTGAAACTGCGTCCCCTTATTCACTTGATTCCCATTGCTCCCTTGACCTCCTTTCTGCTGATTCCAGTTCTGTCCCCTTATTCACTTGGTTCCCATTAATAGTAGGGCTAATCCAAAGGAAAGCCAAACACAAACACAAAAGTACGAATCAACAATCTTAAGTAAATATCCACCACACTAACATGAATATCCTAACATCAAAATAAAAATAATAAAAACATGCTCGCCAAACAATCACAAATCAACTTACCTTTGACTCATAACTAGCCATATTAATTATTAATAATAATTTTGGATTACGCATCGAACGGGTTTCCTTCCTTGAAAATAGCCCATTTAAATATTTAGCTTCCAATCAGGGAGCTACCCCAATTTGCACCTACTATGTCACACTTGGTGACGGAATTCTAGTGCAGTAATAATAAAGACAGTACATCGTCCTGTACCCTTGTAAAAGCTATAGTTAAATATAAAACCCCATAACTCCCCCCATATGTTCATACTCAAGGTATATACGTTCCAAGAGTTTTGATGCGTATACTCTTACACTATACGTGAATTACCAATTTAACATGTGATGAATCAAACCAATCAATCAAGAGTAAACATGACAACAATCAACACATACTTTCAATTCATTCTTGAATTAATTAGTGAGCACATACTCTTTATTTTAATTAAGGTTCCTTGCCTAGTTTTGTGCACAAAATTGCACGATTACTACCTTGGTGCATAGAATGCACTACTAAACTTCCTTGACTCAAACTCAACTTACTTGAGTGAGTAAATAAATTAACTAACTTCTTGACTCAACACCAATAATAAATGGGTGAGAAATAAATTCATGAATCATGCTCAATAATTCTAACTCTAGCTCTTAATTCATATATAAGCCTTGCTTATTAAATACATGCCTTCTTAATACGAAAATAAAACATACTTCCATAATTCATACATACTCAACTTGTATCATGGTTCAAATAACATATTCACATGCTTGCATAACAATTCATGCTCAACCAACATCAATTTCAAGCATATAATCAACCAAACATGCTACTAATTCATCACTTAAATCATACTTTACAAATCCTAGCATGATACTACGCATACACAAATATTCTTGTGCACATACGTACCTTGAAAAATGCCTAAACTAGGCCACACTCACTAGAAATCACCTAGGTCGAATTTTCCTACAAATAAGAATACATAATTATAATTAATCTACTATTCTCACATATTTCCAGCAACTATAATACTCTTTAAACCTTACTAATTAACCCAATTTAATGACATAAAAGCCATAAAACCTTTTCTTTAAGTGGGTACTTCAAATCCTTTCTAAAAGACTTAATTTTTATGACTTAAATAAAACTTCAGCATACTTATTTCATATAAAACATCATTAATAGACTAGAAAATCATATTTAAATCATTAAAACTTTTTCCCCTTTTAAGGGTAATCAAACCCTAACTCAATAATTAAAAAGTAGTGTGTAATAGATAAATTTCAGCATTAATTTGAGGGCTTTAAACTCATTAAAAACATGTTTAAACCATTAATTAAACAACAATTAAATTCCCAAAAATCTAGGGTTTGTAAATTGAGGTTTTTGATTGAATAAAAATCTGAAAATTATATAAATAATTCAACAACATCAGATACCCAAAATCAATACCAAAAATAATCAAAATCATACTTTAAATTAATAAAAACAATAAAATTAAATTACTAAACCCTACTCCCCCTTGACTTCTTCCTTTGGGGCCAACTTGTTGGGCTTTTAAGTGTCCTCAATTCCCCAACAAGTTGATCCAACTATTAAAATAAAGATGACCCAATTCAAAACACTTTTATTGCCTCAATTAATGACACATATTATTTTATGCACACTTACATAATATTTAAATAATTAATTTCTTTTAAAATAAAATGAATCATTTTAATTTATAAAAATAAATAAAATAAATAATTTATATATATATAAATATTATAAAAATACGGAGTATTACAATAGATGTGCAACATATCTCGATACAAAAGTTGGCATGTAATTTACAAAGTATCATTATAGGGTTCAACTAATATTAATTTTATGATTTTGCCAACTTACTGTTCTTCTCCCCCTAAGTTGGTAAAATATCTCAAATATTGGGGAAATTGTTCACCAACTTAAAATATATTTCATGTGCAAAAATTTCATCTCGTAGGATAATCATATTCAGCAAATTTATCTCTTCTAGAGAATAATGAAATTTTGTTCTCTTCTGAAGATCAATATTATTAGAGGGTCATGAATTGTGTTGTTGTCTATTTTCTTATTCTATTTTTTATGTGCTGACATAAAATAGCCCCAATCAAGAGATTAATTTACTATTAAAATCATTTGTATGTAAATCCACTTTATGGTGATCTTTTAATTCTCCAAATACTTTAATAATGACTTTCTAGTTACTCAAAATCGCTACACGTACAAGTTGTTTTAGTGAGCTTTTGGCCACTTATTATTTGTTCATATAAAAAATAGTTCAAAACTAGCGTATAATCTCTTGAAATTTCTTCAAAACAAACTATTAAATCACAATTTAAATATAGCTCAATCTCAACGTTATGTCTTGCCATTCAATTTATTTCATATATCTAACATGAGAGAGCGCCAACACAGTATTTCTTTCATATCAAGTGAAAGTTCAAGTTTCCATGATGGGTAATTATTAAACCCGAATGGTAATTTAATTATCACATCCAGTCACTTCTCTAAATTTGAACTCTGTTCAGTTTTCCAACACTAGTGATCACTTTATTAAAATTACTTTATGCATAGCCATGAAAATGATGTGATATTAGAACACCAACATGTGTTTCTTTATACAATTGGCAAGACAATCAACTAATATTTTGTCCAATAATTACTCATACTCTGCTGGAGTTTTGACTATAATCTTGATACATGTTAATCTTGTTGGACATTTCATACTCTTCTGGAGTCTTTTATATAATCATAGAACATATAAATTTTACTAAAAATAATTTCTTCTAGAAATGTAACGGGATTTATCACTTCCTCAAATTTGTCATTGTCAATAATGACTTATTTCCTTTTCAAAGATACTTAATTATCTTTAGAACCTATTGATCTATCACGCTTTAGGCGTGCTATAGGTTCATTAGCAATTGATATTGTCCTTATGGGACATAAATTTTAATTGGAGCATTTACAACTAGTATATGATCAATGACATTTATATATATATTCATCTTTAGGATGGTATCATTTCTAAATATTTAATTAACATGTGGCCACTTCTATTAAACAAGTCATTTATATTTAATTTAATGTATGTACCAAACTGACCATCAATATATTTTATTATTTATGTGCAAGGATTACATAATTTAATGGAATACATACAATCTCCCCCTAATCCTTGCATATGGGGCATGAAATGAATCCAACAACCTTTAAATCTCTTCCACCTTTTAAGGCATAAATTGTTTTAGGAATGCATGTATCAAGCATAATAAAATTATTCTTATAAACTCTTACTCGTAACTCTTGCCCAATTATATTAATCTTTGTATTGAAATTTCTTAAAACTATGGGCATAATAAATACATTTTTCAAGCAAGTTGCTCACAATGTCATGTTTAATTGCTTGAACTCATAACATTATTTCTCGGTCAAATAGATGATATATATATATATATATATATATATATATATATATATATATATATATATATATATATATATATATATATATAATCATGTTTGCAATTTTTTATGAACTTTTTAATGAATTATAATCAAGAAAATATCATGCAAACATGCTTGTTACCTTTTTAATCATTCCAATTCTCACCCAGGGTTCAATAACTTGAATACTATTTAATATCTTTTGTATGATTATTCTCAGGACATTGTGTTTATAAAATCACATTAGCATTATGACTTAAACATTATTTAAGAAACATAATTTTAAAACTAATAGAATTTTCTAAGTCATATATATATCTTCATATTATTTTTGAGGGTTTATGATCCTTTATTGATTTTAAGGAACTTCAGGTCCATATGTATTTCACATTCAATTTATTCATCATTTCTATAATCCAACTTCATGCAGGCAAATAATATCATATTATCAAATTCAATCACACATTAATCAATGTTTTAACAAGTACTACAAGTTTAACGTATCAAAATATTCTAGCTCATTAATTTAACCAAATCACTACGGTAACTTGATCACTAATAATTCAACCGCCAAGAAGCAACTACATGACCAATTTGAACAAAATCACCAATAATAATAATAATAATAAGCAACCCTTTGGCAAATTGCAACAGCCAACTTGATCACAAATATTTTAACCGCGAATAAGCAAGTCGAGATAAAGAAAATTACAACAATAAATCAACTGATGATGAAAAATTAAACCTCAAACTTCAATCGAATACTACCCAACCATTCAATCCTCAGATCATAGACACTGAAACAACCAAATTAGTCACTAAAAAGCACCGAGTAGTAATAATATTCCTAAAAATTAATCACTAATCAATAATTAATTAATATAAAGTCAACCTACTTCATAATCAAATTTGTTGTATAGAAATTTAACTTTTACCCAAACTTATATTTTTGGTTAATAACGGGTTTGCGGATTGTAAAAGTACAAGTATCTTACGATCATCGCTAAGGACTTCAATGCATTCCAATAAAATTAGTCCAAGATTTATAACCCAATATGTATACTCTTTAACAAATCAAAACTAGCTTAGTTTGACTTTCCTTAACAATGAACTTAATATACCAATAGAATAATATACCAAACACGTCATCTATAATACAAACTAAACATACAATGAGAAAAAAGTTAGATAAATATATTCATAATAAAGTATCATGAATAATTAATAATCTTATATTATTAGTAGTAAATGTACCAAATTACAAAATCATACAATAAAGCTAATCAAAAGGCATAAACATGAAAGAGACTAATTATACTGGCATAATTCATTGACTATACCTTATGCAAAACCAAATACGAAGTAAACAATAAGAAGCAACCAAATTTATCCAAGGTAAAACTAGGATTATTCTAAAAGTCAACCAAAACTAGGAAATAAATATTAATCGAACAGATGAAATTCTAATACTTCGTAACGTCTACTCCATAAACGCATGACAGACTTAAATTATACAAAATTCAAAATACCTTCGGTGATTAACTCCACCAATAAAAAAATCCAATTAGAAGTAATGCATATCAAACACAGTTCAAAGGGGTTGGTAATATGAAGTAGCTATCAAGTACAAAAAAAATAGGTTAGTGTTAGCATGCCGCAATATTTAACATAACAATACGATTGAAAAAATTACCACAAATACATGATCGATCACTCACAACAATTAACAAATTACAATGACTTGTGCAGAGCTAAAATACATTATGGCAGTATTTCAATCGTAATATCGAGTGTTAAACATTACCCTAAATCTATAATTATATTTCCTCATTTGCGTTTCTTGATAGGGGCTTACTGAGTCGGGCAATAACACAACAAAAAAATAAAAGAAGAAACCATAAAGAGCTAAAGATCCTAGGGAACTCTGAACCGAACCATGCTATCTACAAACACAGAAAAATAAAATAAAGTAATAATACGAGTAGGATGATACAGAGTATATGCATACCTTTGGAGGTATGATTTCAATCAATATATCAACAACACAAATAGCAATTTGGGTTGACTTTCTCTAATTATTAGGAGCCAAAATTCCGATTGAGTTCATGACAATTAATTGCCTTCATATTGCTCCAATTCAATTTCCAATGACACATGGGAAAACACTATAAGAATGCCTTTAAGATATTCATCATCAATTTCATCAAACTAGATAATCGTCAATATGGCCAAATTTCAAGAAAATTTGACTTTGAGCTTTGGTGCTAATACCGTGTTATGAAATAAGGAGAAACATGTTGAGAGATTAAGAGAGAATCGATCAGTGTATTTCTATTCCATATGTGGAGGTATATATATATATATATATATATATATATATATATATATATATATATATATAGGAGTTGGATCATGTGAAAACAAGTGGTAAAGTAAAAACTGAAAACAGTTAATCTGGGCCGTACATCATATCTTATGGCTGAGATTTTTTCCCCTTATTTTCAGACATCTTTAATCTTTTAATTCACACGTTATTTTCTCTCTCCTCTCTGTTCTCTTTCCTACTTTCTCTCTCTTCAACCAAGTTCTCTGTTTTCTCTCTCTACTGTGTGTTTCTCTCTCTTCGTTCTCTCTCTAAACGCGGCGGAAGCATACTCTGAATTCTCCGTTGAAGCGGCTTAGGTATTTTTGGAGGTTCGATCTGATTATGTTTTTTTTTTTTTGGTTTTTGGTTTTTTAATCGTGTTTTTTAGGTTTGAACTTGATTTGATCTTCAATTGTTGTTTTCCTTCTGATTCTATGTGTAATTGTCGTGAATTATATGCAATTTTGTTGTATTGTAACTGAATTTTGATAATAAATTGCGAATTTAGGCTTTAATTTTTGCATTTTTGCTGTTTTTTTTTTTTAAATTTTTATATACTGGATTATTTAGCTATAGAATGTCAATTGTTTGATATTATTAGCAAATTGGTGGTGTCGGTGGTGGTGGTGGTCTAGGTTTGGGGGTTTTGGTGGTGTTGATGGTTGTGGTGGTGTTGGTGGTTTCGGTGATTTTCGGTGGGTTTTGGGTGGTTTCGCTTGGTTTGTGGGTGGATTCGGTATTTTTGGTGGGTGTCGGTGGTTGTGTTGGTCTAGATTTGGGGGTTTTGGTGGTGTCGGTGGTGGTGGTGGTCTGGGTTTGGGGTTTCGGTGGTGTCGGTGGTCTGGGTTTGGGGGTTTCGGTGGTGGTGGTGGTCTAGGTTTGGGGCTTAATCGTTCCCTCTAAATCGGCCGTAGGAAATTATGGGAAAAAGAGAGGTACCGCCATTAAGACGCAGAGCTTGAAACTTCATCTTTCAGTTTTCGTCTCAGCAATGAAGCAGAATGAAGATGTTGCTTCTACTACTTGCCTAATTCTGTAATTCCCCAAATTTTCAGAGAAGAAAGAAGGAAATTGAAAGTTGACACTGACAAGTCACAATATTCTGGGAAAGCCTTCAACATACAATGTATTCCATAAAACTTTGAACGAAGTATATGGAAAACTAATTTGCAGTAGTTAACTAGTTATAAATTTTGTAATTTTTTTTTTCTTTTTTTTGTGTGTGTGTGAAAGGTTATTGTAAAATCTCAAACATAAATTTAAAATCTGTGTTGGTTTTAAGCCTCTAGTTTTTGGCATGTTGAAAGCCTATTAGCTCAATTGGTCGAGCACCGTGTAATCACGGGATGTAGGTTCGAATCCTACATAGACTTTTTTAATACCCTTTATTTTTATATTTAGTGACCTCTGGGTAAATGGTGTCAAATTGATTTAATTACCCGAAGTTTATATATAGTTACCTTATTTTCGTATATAATGACCTTAGTATTATGGAAATGTTGTAAATTTTGTTTCAGTCACCTTATTTTTGTATATATCAATCTTGCTGGATTTTCAGCAATATTGCAAGCTATAATTAATATAGTTATTTTATCTTTGTATATAGCGACCTATATGTAAATGTGGTCAAAATTGATATAGTTACCCTACTTTTGTATATAGTGACTTCTATGAATAGGATCAAAATTGGTATAGTTACCCTATTTTTGTATATAGTGACAAATGTTGTAAAAATTGATATAGTTACCCTATTTTTGTATACAGTTACGTTATTTTTATATATAGTGACTCTACGTTATTTTATTTTATTTTAAACCGTTAGATCTTGTTAGTAACAATGGATGGTTGAGATTTTCTGTTTTTAGTTTTCACCATAAGCCCTGTTTTCAGCGGAACCTCCCCGTATATATATATATATATATATATATATATATATATAGTTAGGGTTTGCTTGGATAAGAATATAAACCCTAGATCTATGTAGAATATTCTAGAATGATACAAGGAGTATAATGGGCATCCACACAATATTTCATAACAAAATACAGTTAGAGTTTAATCCTTTCAAAAAAAATTAATAAATTAATAAAAGTAATTAGGGTTTAGTACCCAATCTACATGTAATTTACCAAAACCAAAAAAACAATAACAACTAAAACCCGATGGTTTAAGTTAAAAAGTACATCTTTTTTTCAGAAAAAAAAAAAAAAAAAGAGTACAACAATCTAGAAGTACTGGATAGTGCTTCATGTAATATCACACATGGTCTTATAAGCTTTTAGGCTTTGTTCTTTATGTTATATTTTTGTTAGGGAAAATCAAAAGTTAATCCGAATCAATTTCATAATCTTATAAGCATTGATGAATATTAATTACGAGTAATTCATACTATTTTTTTATGTTAGTCCATAAATCATTGAAATAATGCTTATACCAACCATCAAACAATGTCTTTCAAAAAAAGTAAACCATCAAATAATGTAAATTGACAAATTGAGGAGTCAAACAATAAATTTAAGGGATATCAGCCTTTTGTCTGAATGTAATTGGAGTGTAAGTCCCACGTGGATGAACACTTATATTTCTATGCGTATAATAAACAATTGTACGTGTTATCAAGATTAATCACTGAATCAGAACGACTAATTTTACTAATTGAGGATTTCATTAACTTTCCCTACTTGTAAAGGTCTAATCTATAAGTACTTGATTAAAAAAAAAAAAAAAAAAAAAAAAAAGTAAGAGTTGAAAATTTGATTAGGGCTTTTCTCTTATGAAAAAAATTGTTTGCACATTGCTTATCATCAAGTCAATTGAAAACCACTTTCTAATTTTAACTCCCTCCATTTTTTAATAAGTGTCATGCTTTGACCGACACAGAGTTTTAGGAGAATTAATTGACTTTAGTAAAATATTGAGTAAGTGGGGTTTTATGGGGAAAAAAAAAAGGAAATATTGTCAGGAACTACCCGCTTAATAGGTCATTTTGTCAACAAGTACTCGCTTAAAATTTTTATCAAAAAAGCTACCCACTAAATTTAAAAATTTTGACTGACACTACCCATTTTGGTTTTTTGGCAACAAAATCCGGCAAGTGGGGCTCAGTTTTGTTTTTCCTTTCAAAACTTAAACACGAAATGATGAATCACACGATTAAGATGCCAAAACAAGTGAATTAAACATAAATTTAGAAGCATTACATATCTCTTAATTAAAACCACAATTTTCCCTTCTTCAATTGGCGAAATTTTAAAAAATTTGTGTGTTTAGATTGAGTTGTTGTAAAGGAGATGAGGTTGATTGTTATATACAAGGTTTAGGTTTAAGTTTTGGAAGGAAAAATAAAATTCGTCCATATTTTTTAGATTTTGTTGCCGAAAAACTAAAATGGGTGGTGTTACTCAAACTTTTTAAACTTAGAGAGTAGTTTTTTTGATAAAAATTTTAAGCAAGTACTTGTTGACAAAATGACCTATTAGGTGGATAGTTTCAAACAATTTATCCTAAAAAAATATAGGGAATAGATAGTGGGGTAATAGTTTATTGAAAAGTAAGTGATGTGAGAGGAGAGAAATAATAAAGTAGTGTGAGTGGGACCATGTGAGGCGAGAGAAATAATGAAAAAAAAAACAAGAGAAGATATCTAAAATTAGAAGCAGAATACTTATTAGAAAACGGAGGGAATAACAATTAAAAAGAAGCGGAGGAAGTACGTTTGATTTTAAAGGGTGAATCCTTTTTAAAAAATTTATCGGTGTGTAATTTACCTCATATTTTGTGAGTATTAGATCGTCTTTTTAAAAGTTAGTAGATTATAATTAAAATATGTTTACAAACCTTAAACCCTAAATCTTGTGATTATATAGATCATTTATATTACCGAAGTACTGTATGTATTCATGTAAAATAACATTAAATTTTGAACAATACATTTGCCAGGCTGAATTTTGCAGTAGACATGAATGTGATTTCAGCGATTGGAGATATAAACAACAAGATGATGCGATTCCTATGAGTCGTATGTTTGACTTTGCTGCATGATCTTCTTCCTCCGCATTACACATTACAGAGTGCCGTGGAATGTTCTAACGGATTTGAAGTTGGAGATTACTTCAAAACTTTTCAAGAATTTGGATCTCGCGTCTTCAATCCTATTGTAGGATTTCAAAGGGATTCGTCACACGTATTATTGTGAGGCGATTATGCTGGATATACTGGAGAATGGATTCGTAAAGTAAAACAAGGTGATACATTTTGGAATTATGTCCAAATTGCTCAGGGGAATAGAGAAAAGAAAAGGTTGAATGCTGATACAAAAAAGGTGTGTCGTCAAATTGTGGAGGTGATGACCGAGCGACATCAGAGTGATCAGATCACCGGAAAGCTACCGGAGAATTTAAATGTTAATGCTGCTACTTGTGAAGTCACATTCACCTATTTTTAAAGAGTAAACTGTAAGTTCTTTCTTGCAATCTAATATTTTGTACTATGTTAATATGCTATGATATTAATTGATATCTTAGTTTGGCAGGAATTTTTTTTTTTTTTTGTTAAGAGTTTAACATATGCCCTTTAGGATATTTACAATGTTTCAAAGCTTCATCTACATAAATAATATTGTTTTATTGTATTTGTGGTGTATTGTTGTTCTTTTTCTGTATATTTGTATATTTTTCTTAATCATTATATATAATTTGACATCTTTAATTCTAACTTTATTTACTTAAAATGTTTCACGTAATTTGTTAATGTATGAATAATTTTAATATAATTGTTTTATGTTATTTGAACCCACTTATAAATAATGCAACATTTGCCACTGCATATAAATTACAAAAATCTTATCTATTTTGTGTTTTATGCAAATATTTGAAGGGTGCAGCTAAGGAGCAAGAATTGTGCTGATTTCTGTTGAAATTAACGATGTTACTAGACATCATCCAATTCTAGCTGAGTATTATGCATATTTGCTTATTTTATTTTCCATCAATATAATTTGAATATGTGTTACAATGTTATGCTTCCTACCCGAAACCTATTAATCTCATTTATTATATTGATTTTGTCAATTTAAGAATGAGATTTTTTGGCATACGTTTGTATGTTCAATCCGTGGGTATTTTTAGCTATTTTTGATTGATTATTTTTTAGTGGTCAATCAATGTCTTCTAAATGTTTTATCACATTTTCAAAAAATCACCCTTAATCTTTTCCAACTAACCCATTCAAATTTTGCCTCAAAATTTACTTGACCCAAGTTAACGTAACTTTTATTGTGATTGTTCTTGTATTCATGGGACTATATTTCAACATTGAGGGATTGTGTGTGTTAATCGTTAAATTGAAAATGTTCGATTGTGTAATACCCGTATTTTTAATGTATTTCATAAATTATTTATTTATTTATAAAATATATCTTGGGTCAAATTATTTTAGTTATTGGATTATAAATAAAACAGGTTTTAATTTTTGGGTTAATAAATATTCTATCTAAATATAGTCCATATCCAATGGCAGATCCTAAAAAAAAATATTTAACAAGGTCAAAATACATTTAATTAATTTTAATGGGGTCAAGTAGGTAATTTTTATGGAAAAAAAACTCAATTTTGGAGAAAAAGAACTTAATTTTATAGGGAATTTTTTTTTTTAAATGTACAAGTGGGTCACTTGACCCCACTTGGTATAAGGTGTATCCGCCATTGCCCATATCCAATTATTCTATTTTTACATTTAGGCTAACTACTTTATCATTCAAGACCATAATTTTTATGAAACCCAAACCTCCCTAACCTACTCTGCACTATATCCTAGAGGTGATCATTGGGCGGGCCGGGTCAAAGCTAAAACCTTCTGCCCACTTCTCGGGCCGGAATTTTTGTGCCCAAACCTGCCCAAAATAATCGGTTCGTGCGGGCTTTTCGAGCCATTTTTCGGGCCGGGCCTAAAAAAAACTAAAAATGCATAAAAAAAAGCATTCCCAAACCCGCCCAAAAAAAATAAATTTTCGGGCAGGGCCGGGCCCAACCCGATTTTGAGACAAAAATTTCTGCACAAAATCGGGCCGGGCTAACTTTGATCACCTCTAATTTATCCCCAAAATTTGCCCTCACAAAGTTAATAAGACAAAATGTTAGTTTTCTCCTAATTTTCCTTTTCTTTTCCCTTTTCTTTTCTCCATTCTTTTTCCTTTTTCCCTTTTGTTTACTTGCCGTAGGATTTTGGGTGGTGAATTCATGAAGTGTTGCTGCTGTCCACGTGGCACGAGCTGCCACCCTTGGACGTCCGACCACCGCCGGCTATCGATCACCTTACCGGCGACCTGCTATCGACACACAACCACCCCCACCGTACCACCTTCTTCTTCCCTTCTCTCCTCTCTTTATCTAACTTATTTTGACAATTTTATATTATGGGTTCTGATTTTTATCATTCAAAGTATGTTTAATTAGTCTCATAACTCATTATCATGTTTTAATTGTTTACAATCATAAATTTCAGATTATATAAAGGGTTATTATTTTCAGATTTCATGATGTTTTAAGTTGGGGTTCTAATTTGTAAAGACTTGATTTTTAGGGTTATAATGTCAATTAATTTGGGGGGTTTACATGTTTCTTGTTTCTAATTATAATTGGGCATATAAAAGTATGTTTTAAGGGGTTTTTAATTAAGGAATATTGCTGGAATTTTATTTAAAGTAGTAGTATTTGATTTTGATGAAAGGGTTTAATTACCCATTAAAAGAAAGGTTAACTAGGGGTTTTAAATTAATTTTCAGATTATTATAAGTTGTTTAAAGTGGGTTTAAGTTGTTGGAAATTGTGCATCCAAGGGTAATTAATAAAGTGTTATTGTCCCTTTATGCAGGAGACTTAGTTCGGGAATTATTCTAGTGTATACGGCTACTTTAAGAGCTTATTCGAGGTAATACACGTACTCGATATTTGTTAAGCGTGTAGGAGCATGCTAGGATTTGTTTAATTAATTCCAAGTTAGTATAATGCTAGGTATTGGTTGAAATTGTTGGATTGAATTGATTTTGATGATTGGTTTGTGAGGCATGATTTATTTGAAATGAAGTATTGATAGAATTTCTGATGTTAGAATTATGTATATGGACCACACTTTTATTATTGGCATGATTGAAGACATGTTTAATTAAACTAAATGTTTAATTTAGTTTGGAATATAAAAAGGGAATTTTATTATGGTTCATATAATTTTTATTGATGCTATAAGCATGGGAATGGAGCTATTAAGTGTCTTAGTACACAGGAATAAAATGAAATGCGGTGCCTAAGTGCACTTAAAGTGTTCTAAACACCGAGGGATAGGATTTGCGGTGCTTTATGCGCTTAAGGTGTTTCAACACCGAGTTATTTTTTTAAAAAAGGGGTTCAACATTAAATTATGTGTAATCACTAAATATTTAAGAATTGAATTGGAATGTTTGATTACTTCAATGATTTATGTTGATTGATTGTGTTGTGGATTGTGAGTCATCACCAAGTCTAAAATATGTAAACAACGTAAAGTAAAAGAGATTATGCACCAAAACTCTTGGAACGTATATAATTCGAGTATGAACATATGGGGGGAGTTATGAGGCTTTATATTTAACCATAGCTTCCACTGGGAGTACAAGACGCTGTATTTTCCTTTTATTATTTTTATGCGTAGGACGTCCGTCACTTTCATGTGACATCTATGCCTACCCGGTTAGCTCCCGGAGTAGTTTACCCCAATTCTTTGGGGCAGGGATTTGGTAGGAACCTTGTTCAATACGTAATCAATAAATAAGCAAATTAATTATCTATTATTTGAGTTGTATGATGTATGCATGTAAACAGGTCCAAAAAGGTAAGTTTTGTGATGCTAAGATGTATGCATGTTAGTGTGTTTTGTTTACGCTTATGTATTTAGCATTGCTAATTCTGTGTTTGTATGTTTGTTTGGCCCTCGTCTTTATCTTAGCCCTACATACGACGACCCATTTCAAATGACGAGTAGTGGGGACAAAGTAAAGAGAAGCTTTTCAGGTGATGAAGCATATCCATGTTGGGGAATGAGTGAAGAGTGAATCTTGCTTAACTTATATAAGAATATGATATGTTTTATTTGCTTTAATTATTATTTATTTACTTGTGAGACTAACGCAATGTTTTAAATATTTGATTTGGGTTTTGAAAGGGCCTACAAGGGTTCCAAGTTGTAAATTGACTTTGTTTGACTTGGGTTTGAATTTACTTTCGTTTGATTTGACTTTAAAATTTGGTTTATTTTGAATAGTTTTTGAAATGAGTCTTCCGTTGTGTGTCTTTGATAATTGTCTTAGCCGTTATCACCATGGCGGTAATGTCTTAGAATTTCCTATTTCATATTTTAAAAAGGGCAAAACAGGTATTTTAAAAGGGAGGAATTTCTGGGGTAGGTGTTACCGATTGTATTCACATTGTCTAGATGTGGTCGAGATTGTGAATGTGAGGTCGTTTGAGCAATCCATTTTTAATCGACAAATTTGGTCATAAATCTATGCAATTGACTTAATTTCTATGATTTATTTTTTTTAATTTTGATTGAATTTTTAAAATTTAATATCTTATTTTATACTCCCTTTGTCTCCATTTGTTTGTCACTTATGCCATTTTAGGTGCCCCAAAATGTTAGTCGCATTTCACATTTTCAGGTGCCACCCAACGAAACAATTTGACAAATATGCCCTCATATTTTTGTCTTTATTACCTGTACTTCACAATTTGCCCTTATATTTGCTCCTGTACTTGTGCCTTATTTAATTCTTGGTCTCCATTGAATTTTGTTACTCTGACTTACTTTTTCAACGTTATTTTCTCTCTCTTCATTTCTACATCTACATTTCACTCATTTTCTACACTCTTCCACTAAAGAACCCTAGTTTTTTTTCATTCTCTCTCTTCAATTTCGCATTTTAGGGCTGAAAATCTTGGGAAAATTTGTGGATCGGTGCTCTACTTGTTCACATGGATCAAAGCCCTTAACTAATTTTGCGAATCCTTAGACTTTTAAAGGTGCTAGCTTAGGTATCGTTCTTGTTCTTTGCCCCCCTCTCTGTTTGTTTTTACAATTATGTTGCGAAAAAATTGCATTTTTTTGTTGAATATTATGGTTAATACAAATGTTTGGCATGGAATTTGTTTTTCTCAAAGTGATTTTCCTCTTGGATTGTCGATATTGTGTTGATTATGTGGGCTTCTTGAATTGTTATGATGTTGGATGAATATTACGAATTTGTGGCTTTTGATGAATGATTATGAATTTGTGGGTTTTTCATGAATAATCATTGGCTTCATGAATTGCTATGATCTTGTTTCTAGGGTTTCATTGTTTATCTGATTTAGGGTTTCGGTGTTCATCTTGATCTTGGTTTTCAATGTTTACCTGATTTAGTGTTTTAGTGTACACTTTGATCTAGGGTTTCACTGTTCATTTGATTTAGGGTTTCAGTGATGAGATGACCTAGGGGTTCACTATATCTATTGAAAGGTTTATATCATGATTCCTCTTGTTTGAATGTTTCATGGATGAAACATAAATAAAGGATCCATGTATTCACCTGTCAAAGTGATAAATTTTCATTGTGAATGTCCCTGTGAATGTCTTCCTCCAAAGAATGTGAATGGCTGCCTGGTTTTTTATGTTTCATGATCAAAACTCTCATGTGTCTGGACTGTTTCCTCTCAAGTGTTCCAATTTATGTTGGGTTGATGTGTTTGTGTTAATGTTTATGGTTTAAGCTGTCTGTGATCAAGAGTGAGTCCCCTGGTTCAGAAGAATCACACTCCCACACACCCACAGCTATGAAATATATAGAAAGCAAAGGGCTTATAAGGATGAGGTTGATCAACCGGCCAAAGTCCCCTTGGAGAAGCAAACTAGTTCAGAATTTGACAGGTTGTTGTATGCTGATTCCAAATCACACTACACTTCTGAGACATACTAGTGCACTGATAGAGATTGTGAATTAGGAAGTGGGTGTGAAGGTGACCTGTAATACCCCGTATTTTTATACGTTTATTAATTTAAAACGTTATTTTATGAGGTATTTAAATAATTCGAAATGAATTATTTACGGTATTTTAATAATTTAAAAAGGTTTATTTTAATTAAAAATTCATTCTTATTTATTTATTTGTTTTGAAAATATTTTATTTTATTATTTAGAAAATTTAGGGCATATTTAAAATTAAAAGGAAGTTTTAAAGTCAATGAAATTTTAAAGAAAGTCAAATACCATTTAGAATGGGAGTAAGAATCATTAAGGGTAAAAAAGGGAAATCAAGTTAGGAGGGTTTTGAGAGAGAGTATAAATACCCACCTTATGAGCAAATTAAACTTTGCCCAAGGTGGAGAATACCCAAAGTTAAACTATCTTTTTCTCTCCTCTTATTTTTCTTTCTTCTTAATTTTTCCCCTTCTCCTTCACTCACCTCACACGCACATCACCACCAACAACGGTGGCCGGCTGCCACCACCACCGCAGCCGAAAACTACTAGCATGGAGCGGCAGCAGCAGCAGCCGTGTGAGGTGGTGCACCGGCCACTCTCCCCTCCCTCTTTTGTCCGTGTGTTTGTGTAAAAAAATAAAAAAAAAATAAAAATAAAAAAAAACCTCTTCTTCTTTTGTTTTAAATTAATCTAGCTTTTATTAATTATTGTTTTTGGGTGTGTGTGATGTTTTTAATAATGATTAATATGTATATAATTTTCAGATTTGGTTTTTGAATTAAAAAGCCCCTAATTGAAAACCCTAGGTTTCTAAATTAATGCTTATTGATAGAATTTAATTGTAGTTGATTATAACTATTAAAATTAATGTTTTTAAACTAAATTACAGCAAGTTTAGGAGTTTTTATAATGCTGGAATTTTTATGTAGAGGCTAGAATTATGATTCTTGAAAGGATTTTTAATGACCCATTAATTGGGAATAAAAGTAGGTGGTTTAAATTAATTTTCAGCATGCTTTAGAACGTTTAAAAGTGATTTAAAGAGTATATATTGCTGAAAATTAATTATGAATGGGTATTAATGTCTCTTTGTAATTTTGGGTTATAGGAGACGTCCAAGTAAGTGATTTTGTGTAGTCGTTATTCGAGTTACATTCGCGTACTCGGTAATTATTTGAGTGTATAGAAGCATGCTAGACTTTGTTTAATTAATTCCAAGGTAGTATCATGATAGGTATTGGTTGG
Source organism: Chenopodium quinoa (assembly GCF_001683475.1). Taxonomy (NCBI): domain Eukaryota; kingdom Viridiplantae; phylum Streptophyta; class Magnoliopsida; order Caryophyllales; family Amaranthaceae; genus Chenopodium; species Chenopodium quinoa. Next base: position 4,103,213 of record NW_018743977.1, on the reverse strand, counting down.
AATTGTTGATTGGATTGATTTTGGTGATTGATTTGTGAAATATGAATTATTTTAGGTGAATTATTGATTGGAATTAATCATGTTGGCATGTTGATTGGAACCACACTTTTAGTATTGGCATGATTGAGAGCATGTTTAATTAAACTAAATGTTTTATTGAGTTTGGAATATTGAAAGAGAATTTTATTATGGTTCATATATTTTTAATTGATGCTATAAGTATGGGAAATGAGCTATTTAAGTGTCTATATACACGAGGATTTAATTACATGTTGGTGCCTAAGTGCACTTTAGGAGTTCTAAATACCGAGGGATAAGATTTGTGGTGCATTATGCGCTTAAGGTGTTATTTAACGCCAGAGGTAGTTTAAAAAGGGTTCAACGTTATACTAAATGTGGTCACTAATTATTCAAGAATTAAATTGGTATGTTTGATTGCTTGAATGATTTATGATGATTGATTGTGTTATGGATTGAGAGTCATCACCAAGTCTAAAATATGTAAATAACGTAAAGTGAAAGAGATTACTCACCAAAACCCTTGGAACGTATATACCTCGAGTATGAACATATGGGGGGGGGGGGGTTATGGGGTTTTGTATTTAACCATAGCTTCTACAGGGAGTACAAGATGCTGTATTTTCCTTTTTTATTATTATGCGCAAAGATTCCGCCACTTACGAGTGGTTCTTTTATACTGGCACAGTTAGCTACCGTGTTAGTACCCCTTTATTGGGGCAGTTTAGGGGGGAAGCCCGTTCGATACGTAATCAAATTAACTAAGCAATTTATTTATTTATTGGTTAGTTGTGTTGTATGTTGTATGCTTGTGAACAGGTGCAACAAGGTAAGTTGTGTGATGATAGGATGAAAGTCTGTTAGTGTGTACTGTTTACGCTTATGTACTTAGCATTGCTGATTGTGTGTATTGTATGTTTTTTGGTCTTGTCTTTATCTTGGCCCTACAACGAACTACTTATAATGGCGAGTAATGGGGACAAAGTAAAGAGAAGCTTTTCAGGTGATGGAGCATATTCTTGATGGGCATGAGTGAAGAGCGAATCCTGTTTAGTTTCCGTAAGAATATGTATGATGTATTTTATTTGCTTTGATTCGTATATATATTTGCTTGTGAGACTAAAGAAAAGGTTTTATTATTCGTTTGGGTTTTGAAAAAGGCCTATAATGGTTCTAAGTTGTAGGTTGACTTTATTTGACTTCGTTAACTTTGGTTTGACTTTACTTTAGTTTAGTTTGACTTTTGAAGTTGACTTGTTTTGAATGGTTTTAAAGAGAGTCTTCTGTTGTGTGTCTTTGATGATTTCCTTAGCCGTTTTCACGGTGGCGGTACTGTCTTAGATTTTCCTATTTCGTGTTTCAAAACAGGGCAAAACAAGTATTTTAAGGGAAAGGAAATTGTAGGGTGTTACAAAGTGGTATCTGGGAGGTTTGGTTGAGATTTTTATTACCACTAAAGCCAAAAACGTGTTTTAAAGTATTTTATTTTAAACATGGCCAAGTGTTTAATTAATGAGTTATTTTACAAAATAAGTTGTTTTATTTGATTCTACATAACTTTTTTTTAAGAGGACCGAATTTATTATTTTTTTAATAGGTCCGAATATTTTTTTTTGGGAAGTCCGGAAATATTTTTTTTTATTATGGCCGAAAATATTTGGCCTTTTCATGATTAATTTTCGGAATTTATTTTCTTAAAAAAAAAGGGAGTCAAAATATTTTTTTTTTTAGTTTGTTCGTTTTGCAGGAAAAGCAAATGATTAAGGTATGAATTATGTGTTAAAAAGCTTTAAAAGCATGTTTGTTAGCTTGCGTAGGAAAGAATTTGGGGCATAAAAGTTAGAATTATTCATGTTCTTGTATGAATTAATATCTAGGTTGTGATGTTGGATCATATGAGTGAATAATGTGGAATCATGTCATTATGTGATTAGAAATAAGAAGATTCACTAGTAGAAAAAACATAAATGGGCACCGCCAAATGCGCACCGAATTTTAAAAACCGGTGCGAAAAAAAAGTAGGCGGGATTGAGGGAAAGAGTTTTCGCACCGGTTCTAACCAAACCGGTGCGAAAAATGAGTTAATCGCACCGGTTCTTACAAAATCGGTGCGAAAAGTGAGTAAATCGCATTGGTTCAGTTCGAACCGGTGCGAAAGCTGTTGTAAAATAAAATAAAATAAAAAAAAAAACCCGGTTATAATCTTCTTTCTTTCTCTTTCAATTTCTCGATCTTTCCTCCTCTCTCATCTGCCTCTCTCTCCTCCATTGAAGCGTACTCGACATTCTCCATTGAAGGGGCTTCTGAGCTTTCTCTCAGCACTTTCCTCAACCTCCTTCTCTCTCCTTCGATCTTCTTCTCCATAACCACCACTTTCCCTTTCCTTTCTTCTCTCTTTCGATCTCCTTCTCCTTCTCCATAACCAAGCACAACCATCATCGCCGCCGCCATCAATGTGAACCAAATACAACAACAACAAACTTGAATCAATTATCGATTCAAAAATCACAAATTCGAGGTATGTGCTCTTCGATTTGAAATAGAGGTTTTATGATTTTTTTTTATTAATGATGAACAATTGAAATTTTGATTGAATTTAATGGTGAGAATGTGAGATGATAGGATTTTTGATTTTTATTTATTTCCATGTGATTATGGTGACGGTGGTCGGTGCTAGTGGTGGTGGGTTCTTGGGTGTGGTGGTGGTATCGTGGGTGCGGTGGTGGTTTCGTGGTTGTAGTGGTGGTTTCGTGGGTCGTGAGCTGCTGCTACGAGTCTAGTGTTGGTGGTTTTGCATTATATTCATGCTTTCATCATTCATGGTCTTTGCATTGATCAAATCAAACATAGTCGTATTCTCTGCTCCTTCAATGTTCCTCAACGTCTCCTGGTTCGTTTCTCTTTCTTCAATTTTTATGATACTTTTTGCTGGGTTTTGTAATTAGGGTTTCTAATTTGACTCTGAATCTCCGAAATTGTTTTGGGGATGATATTGTAGAATACTGCAAATACTCTTCATGGTGGCGCAATTGAGTCTTTGGTGGATTTGGTGGGTTCGGCTGCTGTTTTCACTGTTGGAGCTCCGTCTAACGGTGTTTCTGTTGAGATCAATGTATCCTACCTTGATGCTTCACTTTCTGATGTATGTTGAGGGTATTTTTGGGGAGAATTCGTAATTTTGTTGGATTTTTATTGCTTTATTGATGTTGATAAGTTGGAATTTGTATGTGTTCTGTATATTTTGATGTTTTTGACATACTGAATTGTGGGATGTTGTGGTTGAGCTTGTTGAAGTGATTTTATAATCTATCAATGTCATATAATTTGATGCCAAGGCATATTGATCAAAACACACACACACACACATTTTACGCTATCACTATGAGACCTAGATATGTCTAGGCCTCTAGGCCTCTGGTGTGCCTTCTTCTCTCTCCCCTGTTTCTCATTCAATTATGTTTTCTATTTTCTTAGTTGGTGTAGTAATTGGCTTAATCTTAAAGTTGTTTATTTTGAATCATGTACAAACCACCTTGAGGTCATCAGTAATTTTTTTTGGCTATAATCTTAAAAAATCTGATTCTGTTTCTACTTCCGCTCTACCATGCAAACTTGTTAGATTATAGAATAGCTTTTACTAAAGAATGTAATTACTTACTCTGAGGAATTCTCTCTCTTCTTTGCTTCTTTTTTCTGCCATCTTTTGAACTTTCTCACAAAATTGTTTGGTGAATTATTAGTTGATACAATACACACGTCTAATGTACTCTGAGCCTTTTAAATTTGGATCTGTGAAAGCAATTTTGCTGCTGATTGTGTCTTAATAGCTTGAATTTTTGGAACAGGGCATGGAACTTGACCTAGAAGTGCTCAGTAAATTGGCCAAAGAATATGAAGGAACTAAAAATGTTGCTATCAGAGGTATTCTTTGCAATACTTTATTGCTCTTTCCTGTTGCTATTACATGGTCAGGTTTATTATTCCAAAAAGTTATCTCAAGTTAGCTATGTCTTGAGTCTCTTGACTTGAATACTTTCCCTTTTTGGTCTTGTTTTACTGCACCCCATTACTAACAGCCTATTAACCAAAGATGCAACCACGCCTTAACATTAAATACTCATAGGAACCATGCTCCGTGTTTTTAAGCGAGCACTCTTGTTTAAATAGCGCCTATAACCTTCTTTGAATCTCAAGCTACCGCAATGGCATCATGCCCCAGGTTTACATAGTATTTTTAGTTTGTGGAAATGATTAATTGTGAAAGTATCCCAAATCTTGTGTTTTGATTACATACATGATTCTTGGTCCTCATCTTTGCTAACTTGATTTATTTATTATCTTTTTTTTTTCTTTTTAAAGAGGCCAGTAGGATAGTCGATACCGAAAACATAAAGCATATTGCAGAAGATAGGCTGACAATTGAAGATGAAGTGCAAAAAATAAACGAGGAGTGGGGAAATCAAATGGAGATGTTCTCACAGTTATAGGAATGGGGAAAGCAAAGTGAGGATGAATTACAACACACTGGTTTCATGGAGCTTCTTATGGGAAATGAATCACCATTGGTAAATGGCAATATTCACTAGGCTCCATCTGAGCTGCATTAGATGCCTGATTAAGAGCAAGATTATGACTTGGAGTATGCTAATTAAGGATCTGGAAGATCAATCATTTGATGATATATTATAATTCATGTTTATGACAGTGGGAACATTGTTAATAGCTAGGTTATATGCTTTATTGTTTCAGGGTGTAGATAATTTTACATTTGTTATGGATTATACATTTATTAGTGTTTAGACATTTCAATTTTCAACAGTTGTTTATATATAAGTTAAATATGTAACTTCACTTAAATGTTAGTGTTTCTATATCAATTTAAGTGAAAAAAATGCAAAAAAAAATAAAAAATAAATAAATAAATAAAAAATTTGGGGCATATTTGGAACCGGTTTTGAAACAGAAGCGGTGCTAAAAGTTTTTTTTATTTTTTTGGGCCATTTTTAGCACCGGTTCACAGCAAGGACCGGTGCGAATCTAAGAATTGGCACCGGTTTTGAACCAGTGTGAAATCTTCTGGTTTTTGGCATCCCTCAAATCTGCACCGGTTCAAAACTAGTGCTAAATGGGGGTTTTGAACCGGTGCTGATTACCATTTTTCGCCTAGTGATTGTTTGATTGAACATTGAACCTAAATTCATGCAGAAATTGTGTTATTTTATTTTTCTGTGGGAAGAGAATTCTTTTCTAAGTCTTTTCCTTTACAAGATGCCGATCTTTCCTAATAAAAACTCTCAAATTGGAACCCTAATTAAGAAAGACTATGAACATCCCTTTGACTATGTCAAGAAAATCTGCTTTTATTGTTCACACATGAGTGATGTCCTAGGGGACAAGCAGTATGATCTCCCTGATCGTGTTTTAGCTATGATAGTTCACTGTCTTCCTGACGAACCCCCATACCTTGCTGTCAAGACAAAGTTTTCTGATTTTTACTTGCCTAGAGACATTCCAAACTACTCCAAATACAAAGACTATTACGGACAGTGGTACCCTGACTATGGATACTTGATTTCTTACCTCGTTCGAGTTGAGAAACATCACTGCGAACGTTTACATATTCCATATCCAAATTATTACAATGATAACCCAGCAGGGAATAATTCCCCTTCCACTAGTAATCAATCAGGAAATTCTTCCCACCACAGGGTAATCAAGTAGAAGCAAATGGAGGGCAAGAGGAAGGAGAGCTAATGGATGAGAGTAACCATACTGTTGATAGTTCCATTATGGAAATCTCGAATCCAAATCCACCCTCAACTCCAATCATTATTAACATTTCATCTGACGATGAGGAAGATGAAGAGTTTATTCAAGTAGAGCAAAATCCAGAGACACCTGAACCAATGGTGGAGGAATATGACCCTGAATTCGATCCTGGAAGCTACAAACAATCAAAGGAGAAGAAGGAAAATGTCCGAAAGGACTAGATTTTTTGTAGTTTCATTTCTTTTAGGATTCTTAGTTTCATTTCCACAGTTATAATTATTTCATTTCAGTAAAGTAATAAGTGGCATGGCCACAGTGAGTCAATAAACCTATTGATTTACATAGGTTTTTCGAACTCATTTCATTTTATTTTCCAGCCATTTTCTTTTTCAGCAATCAAATTTATATTCATTTCCTTTTCAAATAATTCATTTTACTGCCAAATAATTCATTTCATTTCCAAATCATTCATTTTATATCACTACTCCAAGGAGCCATTTCTTATTCAAATCTAATATATATAAATAAAGTAGGAATTTTTTGGAGAGCATGCATTTGGAGCGCCACGTAAGAAATATACTTATTTTGACCAATAAGAAGAAAGATTTGTATTTTATTTTTGAATTAAAAAATTATTTCGCCACCTAGATAAAAGTAACGAATTAGATTTGATATATTTAAAATTTTAATGCCGCGTAGATTATAATTCACGAATTAAATTATTTTAATGAAAAAAATAAAGTAAAAATATAGGAAAAGATAAATTTATTAATTCAATACTACGAGTATAAGAAATCCAAAAAAAATATACTAAGAAATATTTAAATGATAAACGCTTATAATAGTTTAATACCTATCATTATAAGATAAATTTTGATAGTATTTATGATAAGAAATAAAAATTGTTCGTTAAATATAATTAAATTAAAATTTGTGATACCTACCATTATAAATTGACACATCATAAGACACAAACAAAATTTTCGTATCAATAAAAAAACCCCATCAAGCAATTTTGTGTTAGTAATTTTGTGTTAATTTTTGGTCATCAATGGCCGGGTAATTTTTAGCTTAATTTTTAAAATCCTATGTTTAAATTAATATTTCTAATTATTACTTACATTGTATTAATTTGGGATACTCAACGATTATATGTTTATGTTTTATTTACTAAATGTTTTTTTACATGCAGATCTAACACATCATACGACACAAATAAAATTTCGTATCAATACAAAACCCATCAAGCGAATTTTGTGTTAGTAATTTTGTAATAGTTTTAGGTCATCAATTTCTGGGTAATTTTTAAAATCTTATGTTTAAATTTATATTTGTAATTATTAGTTACATGGTATTTATTTACGATACTTAACGATTATTTGTTTATGTAATGGCATACGTTTAGATGTTGTATACTTAATATATGGATGGCTTTGGTTATTTTTGGAGATGATGAAAAATTTCAATGCATAGATTTGATTTTATATCGCAACAATATTTCATTTATTGGTAAATATATTGATTTATTTTATATAAATGTAAGGATTTAATTTATATCAATTTCAGTTTGGCTAACATTTCACGGTTCAATTCATCCATTGATGAAGTAGGTTGGTTGTGGACGAGGTTGGTGATTCTATCGAAATAAAAGATATGGTAAAACAATGAATAACGATTTAGGATTTAAATTATTAGAAATTTATCATTTCACATTAAAGATTTTATATAACGGAAAAAATATCATATTTAAAATTTATTTATATTTAATAAATTCATTATAAATTATAGTATAAAAAATAAATATTAAACTTTTGTAATTTTGTCTGAAATTATTAAATACAAGGAAAATTGTAAACTAATAATCCCACCTTTAGTGCGTCTTCCATAAACAATCCCACCTTTCGAAATTCCAGAAATAATCCCACCTATGGTAGGGATCTTCCATTAACAATCCCTGACCGATTTGATTATTTTAGTAACCGGATTTCTTAGGTTATATGCCATGTGTCAATTTTTTATAGGTTCATTTTATTTTTTGAATAATTAAAAAAAAAAGCCAAAAAAAAATACAGAAAACAAAATTTTTTTAAAAAAAAAACCCCTGCCACCAACTAAAAACCCTAGCCACCGTGACACTCCAGTCTCTACCCTAGCCACCACCAAACACCGAATGACCGCCCTCCTTAACCTCTGAAACGGTCGGTCGACACCTACCCACCACGTAAACGGTGGATTTTGCGCAGTGGGGTAAAGTTTTAAAGGTATTTTAAGCGGCCTTTTCGAGGCTTAGATGGGGACATTCGGGATGATTAAGGAGGTTGGGTGGGGTTTTCGGGGGCTGAGAGGGGTTTTTCGGCGGCTAGGTGGGGTTTTTAGGGTGGTGACTGTTGTGATTAAGTTGATTTCGGGAGTGGGATTTGGGTCCAGGGTGGTTTCGAGGGTGGCTTTTGATCGAAAAAGTGGATTTTGGTATTTGACGGTTTCGGCCGGCCGTTTTTGGGGGGTTTAGGGTTGCATTCGTTCGTTTTTTGGTAGGGCTACGGTAAGGGTTAGGGATTCACGATGGGGGGTGGCTGGTGGTTGATGATTTTCGGGGTGGTTGAAAAGGTTTTCCGGCATGGTTTGGGGTTTATGGTGAATAGGGGGCGGCAAGGGACAAGTGGGTATTCTGGGTGGTGGACTGTGGTTACGGGTTTTCATGGTGGTGTTTTCGGGGGTAGTTAGGTTGTGAGCTGTCGTTGTTGTTGTTGCATGCAGTCGCTGCTGGTGGTGAAGTGGGAGGAGGGTAGCAGCTTGTTGTTGGTGTAAGGTGAGGTGAACGTGGTGAGCAGGTTGGTGCGTGAGGGAGAAGGGTGGAGTTATGGTGGTGGATTGGTGGCCCAATGAGAGATATTAGGTAGAAGAAAAAAGAAAAAAAAAAATTAACCTGCTTAACAGGTTATAGGTCAAAGGGATCGTTAATGGAAGATCCCTACCAAAGGTGGGATTGTTTCTGGAATTTCAAAAGGTGGGATTGTTTATAGAAGACTCACTAAAGGTGGGATTATTAGTTTACAATTTTCCTAAATACAATAAGCAAGAAACTCGACCAACAATGGGGATGCTTAAGGGGAGTTGTTCAAAAAGGTGGTGCAAATCAAGCCACCAACCTATCAAGGTGAACCAGACCCAAAAGTGTTAGAAAACTGGTTAAGGGAGTTTGAGAAACTGTTTGGGACAGTAGGGTGTCTAGAAAATTTGAAAGTGGGTTGTGCTACCTGTTACCTCAGGAGTGAAACTGACCTTTGGTGGCAACAAAATGAGGCTACCATCAAGGCACTACCTGGTTTCAATTGCACTATATTTCAGGAGAAGGTTAAGGACAAGTTTTACCCCAATTTCCTATAGAAACAGAAAGTTGAGGAATTCTCTAACCTAACAACGGGAGATATGTCAGTCACTGAGTATTATACCAAGTTTATTAAGCTGTCAAGGTTTGCTAAAGAGTTTGTTGCTACAGAAAAGGCGAAAGCTAGGAAGTTTGAGAGTGGATTGACCACCGATCTTCAATTAAAGCTGTGTGGACAAGTGTTCGAAAACTCGGATGAAGTTTATGGGAGGTCTGCACACCTTTATGCTTTGGAGTTGAAGAAAAAGAAGGAATTAGCTGAGGTGGAAGGAAAGAAAAAGAGAAAAGAGATGGGATAGAACTCTGGAAACCCTCAAGGTAACTAGAACAATTTTAAGAAGTAGAAATACTACCACAACAACAACAACTTCAACAACAACAATAACTTCCACAATAACAAATCGTCAGGGTGGACTAAATTTCAATGGAGGGACTAAGAACTCTAACCAAGGAAATAATAAAGATGAAATGCGTTATTTCTGTAAAAGGTGCAGAAATAATCACCCTGGTAAATATTGTGAGGGTAACTTGGTTACTTGTCGCGCTTGCAACAAGTTGGGACATAGGGAATATAAGTACTTCTCCAAAGATTCTAACCGAAACAAGCAGAGCAATAATCAAGGAGGGGCTCAAAGGAATTTTCAAGGAAACAACTATGCAGCGAACAAAGGGCCACAACAAAATGGGATGAAAAGCAACAATAATGGGAATAGTCAGGTGAATAGTGGAGCTCCAGGAAAACTAAATGTGATAAGTACGCATGAAGCTGATACCACGAAGGATGTTATTACTAGTACTTTTTCTATTAACTCTATTCCTGTTAAAGTTTTGTTTAATTCTAGTGCAACTTTTTCTTTCATTTCTAAAGCCATTATTTCAAAACCGTCGCACTATTTGGAAATCATAGATGTCTTAGATGTACCTATAGTTATTTCTACGGGAGGGGTAGTACATTGTACCAAAACCTTTAAGAATGTGCCATTAGAGATCAAAGGAAAGGTGTTTTTGTCTATCCTCATTGAATTTGGGTTGAGTGACTTCTATATCATCTTGGGAATTGATTGGTTGAGCAAGTATAGTGCAGAGATTCATTGTCGATCATAGAAAGTACATTTAAGTACAACTGAGGGGGAATTGGTAACACATTGGAAGCATGGAGAAGCAAAGTGTACAAGGATCATCTCAATGATGAAGTTGGCTAAGTATATTAATAAGGGACATTCAATGTATTTTTGTAGTGTAAGGAACTTGAACCACAAAGGGACAACTAAGCCTAAGAACATAGTGGTGAATGAGTTTCTGGATGTGTTCCCAGAAGATATTCTAGGAATGCCACCTAAGAGGGCAATTAATTTCACAATAGAGTTGATCCAAGGGACAGCGCCAATTTCCAAGGCACCATATCGAATGGCACCTGCAGAAATGAGTGAATTAAAGGAGCAACTGTAGGATTTGCTAGAAAAAGGGTACATTAGACCAAGTGCATTGCCTTAGGGAGCTCCAGTGTTGTTTGTTAAGAAAAATGATGGAAGTATGAGATTATGTATTGACTATAGGGAGTTGAATATGGTCACCATAAAGAACAAGTACCCATTACCAACGATTGATGACCCATTTGACCAATTATGGGGCGCATCTGTGATTTTCCAAGATTGATTTGAGGTCTGGATTCCATTAATTGAGGATCGCAGATGAGGATATTCCCAAGACTGCGTTTAGAACAAGGTATGGACATTATGAGTTCACAGTAATGCCATTTGGATTGACGAATGCTCCAGCAATCTTTATGGACTTGATGAATAGGGTGTTCCATCCATTTATGGACAAGTTTGAGGGCAATTTATAGATGATATATAGGGGTATTCGAAGAATAAGGAGGAACATGTGGAACATTTGAGGGCAGTTTTACAAACTTTAAGGGAAAACAAGCTCTATGCAAAGTTTTCCAAGTGTGAGTTTTGGTTAGGGAAGGTAGCATTTCTGGATCATTTTGTATAAAGGATGGGGTAGAAGTAGATCCAGCAAAGATTGAGGTAGTGAAAGGATGGCCTACGCCAAAGACGGTGTCTGACATTAAGAGTTTCTTAGGTTTAGCAGGGTAATATAGGCGTTTCGTGAAGGATTTTTCCAAGATTGCTAAGCCTATGACCTCTTTAATGAAGAAGGATAAAAATTTTGAATGGGATGAGAAGTTTGAGGAAGCGTTTCAACTTTTGAAGCAAAAGTTGATTTCAGCACCAGTGTTCCCCGACAACGGCGCCAAAATTTAATAGGCGTGTCGCGTACCTATCAAAAATAACCTAACAGACCAATACTAATGTAGACTGGCAAGCAAGGGTCGGATCCCAAGAGACTAAGGTTCAGAAATAATTAAATAGACTCGAATTTATACTAAGCAAGAATCAATTATAATCAATTATCTACGGAACTAAGTATGAGAAGAATTCGACAATAAACTAAATGAGATGATTAAATCAAGTACTTAAAACATCCAAGATCTAGTTTCACCACAATTATTATCGATGCAATTGTAATTCTACCCTTAACATACGATTTCAATCGAACGAGGAAAAGTAAATCCTAATAAATACCAAGGATCTCTCTCGAGTATCAATGGCTTCCCTAACATACAATCAAGCCTATTCCCATGGTATCATGCATATTAGAGACATTAAACATATTACTCTCACTTCCCAATTATCAAACCCAACTACTCTCGTGTTGAATATCAAACCCTAAATTGATCTACTCAAATTCGTTTAAACCCAACTCTCGTTGTGATAGAAACAATGGAATAATCACAATACTAAAATTACGTCTAATCTAGCATTGGCATAATCACAATCAATTTAGCATAAGCAATTGCAATAATTATTAGAGAATTTAAAGATTTAATTCATGCATCAATTATAATAGGGCTACCCTAGATCTTGGAATAGGGAAACTACTCACTCATAATGAAATAAACAATAACAAAAATAATTAAAGAAAACATAATTAAGAAACAAGAGATTAAAAGAAAATACCGAATCTTGAATTAAATTGAAGGTGGAAAGTATAAATCTTGAATCTTGAATTACAAAAGTAAAGAAAATAAAATAGAGAGAACTAGTTCTTAATAACGTAAAAATAAAAGGCTAGAATAAAACTTAATCAAGAAATAAAACACTACTTAATGTATATATAGGCCTAGGAAGATAAAAAGATAAACATCTTTTCTTGGCGCACAAGGACTCCAAGAGGCACGGACGTGCCTCTCCATAGGCACGGACGTGCCTCTCCATAGGCACGGACGTGCTTCTATGCGTGCATAAACTGCTGTGGCTACTGACTTCCAGGCACGGACGTGCCTGGTGCTGGGCACGGACATGCCTGCTCTGCTGCGCGTATCACTCATCTTAAATCAGTCATAACTTCATATCCGAATCTCCGTTTGAGGCGTGTAATATATCGTTGGAAAGGTCTTCAAGTCTACTTTCCAATGCAAATTGAATCACTCCATTATCGTGTGTATACCAAAAGTTATGAGCATAATAGTGAAAAGGTGTCATATTTGTCAAGTATTTCATCAACGTTTTTCTTCATTTTCACTCAAGTTCGTCTCGAACACATGATTTGATATTCTTAAGCAATATGTTTTCATACTCCATGATTATTATACTCAAGATTAGCCAACCATACTCCATTTGCATATAAATCACCTGAAATTCATCAAAACACACAAACGAAGAGTAGTAGAGCACAACTTAAGCAAATAATGCAAATATGCACCAAAGATCTCTAATTTTGTAATCAAATGATCTTAGATACCCACCTAAAACATGTGAAAAATAAGACCTATCAAATTCCCCCAAGCTAAACCTTTGCTTGTCCCTAAGCAAAGCAATGAATAAATAAATCAAAACTTCACCCCAAATACAATTTAAATCACTAAATATGATTCAAGGTAAATCCGATAAACATGCATCAAAGTCAACCAATCAAATCCACCCAACTACCAATCTTCCCTAACAATTGTCAAATAGAGCAAACCACAAGAGCATATAGAATTCCAGACTAGTGCTCACACACTCAACTCTCATTTATGTGGCGAGTAGAAATTGTACTCGATCGCTCTCCAACCACCCCTTTATATGTGAACAATGCCCTCCCAACTCACGCACTCGTGTGTTTAAGAAAACAAGCACTCAACCTAATAGTCGACTCGAAATATATCAAATCGTTCTTTGCATTGATAAACAACTAATTTCACATTCATACAACTCTATGCACAAAGGTCAGAAGGTCTTCAAAGCTTGTAACGTAAGGATAAGGTAAAGGGTAGGAAATATTTGGGAAAATGTGAGAGTAAAGCCATGCTAAAAGGAGCCAAATCCTAATAAATAAAACCAAGGTCGAAATTAAATAATGACCAAATTATCTCCAACACAACTCAACCCTACCAAAAATTCACCAAACCTCCAATTATACCCAACACTTACAATTTCACTCATATATTCAAAATATAGCACTATAAAACTAGAGTGAACAAACGAACTTTGAACTCTTTTTTTTTCTTTTCTTTTCAATTTGAATTTTTTTCCCTTTTTTTTTCCTTCTATTGAGCAACCTTCATTAGAACACTTGAACATTGAAACAATTTCTTTTTTTTCAATTGCTCTTTTTTTCTTTTTATCTCACATTGGAAATTTTCAGCTTTGAACAATAATTTTTCAATTCTTTTTTCCAATCCACAAAAAATTAGAACAAATAAATAACTTCTCAAATTCACCCAAAATTGTGCAAATTATGTGCACACTACAAACTCCCTCACCTCACTCACTAATAGCTCCCCCAAGCCAAGCTTGGGACTAGTAACCAATAGGGCAAATTAGGCTTGTAATGTGGCTAAATAAACAATAAAAGGGCACAAGCAACAACATGGGTAGCAAGAAGGGAACAAATGTATCTAATAATTCTGAAGGCTACCTAAAAGAACAAATGCCTTCGTACTCCTCAATGTGCATAATAATGAGTCGTATAAACATTACTAAGAGTTATAAACCAATACTCAACTTCATTGACATACCAGGAACTAACACACATTCCTAACCAAATCAACTAGTCAAGCACTATATTTACAGGTAGTTGGACAAAATTGACGCATGTTAAGATTTCATAGCAATCAAACATCAAATCATGATCAACTAATCCACAATATTTATCATCAATAACCAAGAATAAAAACAATTTTGAAAATTTTTCATCAAGGGGCACAAGGAAGCATGATTCATAATTCATTGGAACGTATTTTTGGAATTTTTTTTATTTTTTATTTTTTGAAAGCACTAAATCTTACTACTAGTCTAAATACACCAAATGAAAAATATATATATATATATAAATATAAATATAAATATAAATATGTAAATAAAAGAGAGAGGGTGAAAGGTATACCATGCGTACACGAGAACCTCCCCCCAAGCTAAATCAAACAATGTCCTCATTGTTTTAAAGGGAAGCTAGTAGTCAAGGTGACTACTCCTCATATCATCACCAAAATAATGTCACCAAAGCCTCGAGGATTGCAAATGCATCTCTTTGGAAACAATTTGAGCAAGGATGAAACAAAGTGTTAGTGGGAAAAGATAAAAATTGAGTCATGTGCACTATTCTGATCATAAATTTTGATGTATAATTGATAATGCAGTGATTTTAATTGGGTTGTAAAGTAGACTTGAATATCTTTCCAACAATAGGTCACACGCAAAAATCCGATAAGTAACGAGAAAGTTATGGCCTGTCGAATTTGAGCAGTTTTGTTGAGCCGTACACGCGCCCGATCGGGCGAGCTCTGCCCGAGCGAACCCGAATGCAATCCAGCTTTCTTCTCCTTTTAAATCAGCCTTCTTAGATCAAAACCTACACAAATATAAACTCCCACTAGCATAAGATACACTCTCCTTACCTCTCTAAGAACAAAAAAAAAACGAAAACACACAAAAATTAGAAAAGACTAAAATAAAAAACAATAAAATACGGGTTGCCTCCCGCAAAGCGCTAGTTTATTAAGGTCCCGCTCGACCGTACTCCATCCCTCCTCAATCGAAAGAATTCAACGCCTTGAGAAACTTATCAAACGCTCCTGCAAACATTTCATTAAGCACTAGATAGGGCTTAATTGCAAGCACACTTATCTTTACATAGAGAAAATTGGGAGCACACAAAGAAAACTCAAGGTAATAGGAAAAATTAAAAGAAAAAGATGAAAATACACCATAACCTTCTACTTCCTCCGATAAAAATTTAGAATTAATAGAACGAACATGGAGGTAGTCTTGTTCTTATCATCACCCAATAACGACCCTATTATTTTACGCTCACGAATAAGTTCATTAGCAAAAGAAAAAGAATTTTCGACCATTGGTTCTACAACCATTGACTTTTCAACCAAAGGTTCTACAACTAATGATTCTTCTTCTATTGGAACCAGTGATACCTCAACCACTGATTCTATAGCCAATGACTCTTTAACCATCGGTTTTTCAACCAATGATTCTTCCTCCGACGTATTATACAAATTATGATAATATTCATCATGAATCCTCCAATAAATTTCATTTAAAACAAACCGTTTTTCTGAATAATCATATATGAATGGAAAGATTCTAAAATCATCCGGAGCTCGAACAAAATACTCGCTATAAGGGCAATCAGGATTTTCATGATAAAGATAATAACAAGAACAATGGCCAGATGCAAGACGTGAGAATAAATCATCCATCTCTAAGGCATGTATATCTTCATCTCATAAGCAACAAGTCAAAAACTTAGTAAAAACGAATCACAGATAATCTAATGAAACCGTTAGTCCCCGGCAACGGCGCCAAAATTTGGTAGGCGGTCACACACCTAACAAAAATAACCTAACTAATCCTCCTAACTATGTAGTAGGGTAAGTCAGGGTCGATCCCACAGAGACTATGATTCACCTAAAATTATCTAGACTCAAGTTATTACTAAGCAAAATTCAACAATGATCGATTAACTAAGGAACTAATGTATGGAAAATTCGAAAATAAACTAAAGAATATGAAGAAATCAAGTAATTAAAACATCCAAGATCAAGTATCACCATAATTACGAATGATGCAATTATATTTCTACCCCTAACATACGATTACAATTGAACGGGGAAAAGTAAACCCTAATAAATACCAAGGACCTCTCTCGAGTATCAATGGCTTCCCTAACATACAATCAAGCCTATTCTCATGGTATCATGCATATTAGAGACATTAAAAACATTACTCTCACTTCCCAATTATCAAACCCAACTACTCTCGTGTTGAATATCAAACCCTAAATTGATCTACTCAAATCCGTTTAAACCCAACTCTCGTTGTGATAGAAACAATGGAATAATCACAATACTAAAATTACGTCTAATCTAGCATTGGCATAATCACAATCAATTTAGCATAAGCAATTGCAATAATTATTAGAGAATTTAAAGATTTAATTCATGCATCAATTATAATTGGGCTACCCTAGATCTTGGAATAGGGAAACTACTCACTCATAATGAAATAAACAATAACAAAAATAATTAAAGAAAACATAATTAAGAAACAAGAGATTAAAAGAAAATACCGAATCTTGAATTAAATTGAAGGTGGAAAGTATAAATCTTGAATCTTGAATTACAAAAGTAAAGAAAATAAAATAGAGAGAACTAGTTCTTAATAACGTAAAAATAAAAGGCTAGAATAAAACTTAATCAAGAAATAAAACACTACTTAATGTATATATAGGCCTAGGAAGATAAAAAGATAAACATCTTTTCTTGGCGCACAAGGACTCCAGGAGGCACGGACGTGCTTCTATGCGTGCACAAACTGATGTGGCTACTGACTTCCAGGCACGGACGTGCCTGCTCTACTGGGCGTATCACTCATCTTAAATCAGTCATAACTTCATATCCGGAGCTCCGTTTGAGGCGTGTAATATATCGTTGGAAAGGTCTTCAAGTCTACTTTCCAATGCAAATTGAATCACTCCATTATCATTTGTATACCAAAAGTTATGAGCATAATAGTGAACAGGTGTCATATTTGTCAAGTATTTCATCAACGTTTTGCTTCATTTTCACTCAAGTTCGTCTTGAACACATGATTTGAAATTCTTAAGCAATATGTTTTCATACTCCATGATTATTATACTCAAGATTAGCTAACCATACTCCATTTGCATATAAATCACCTGAAATTCATCAAAACACACAAACGAAGAGTAGTAGAGCACAACTTACGCAAATAATGCAAATATGCACCAAAGATCTCTAATTTTGTAATCAAATGATCTTAGATACCCACCTAAAACATGTGCAAAATAAGACCTATCATTAACATTGCTAGATGATAGTGGAATCTACGATATGTACAGTGATGCATCCAAAAATGGTTTGGGATGTGTACTTATGCAAAATGGAAAGGTGATTGCATGTGCATCGAGACAGTTAAAACCCCATGAAGTAAACTACCCTACTCATGACTTAGAATTAGCTGCAATCATTTTTGCACTAAAGATTTGGAGGCATTACTTATATGGGGTGAATGGTAGGATCTATACGGACCACAAAAGTTTAAAGTACACCTTCACCCAAAGAGATCTAAACTCACGCCAAAGACGATGGTCAGAATTTGCAACCGGCTACGACTTGGACATAAGGTATCATGAAGAGAAGGTGAACGTAGTTGCAGACGCTCTAACTCATAAGACCAGGGGCTGAACACTTTGATAGTGGCTGATGAATTATGTAGAGAAATGAGCAAAATGAACTTAGAAGTAGTAGAAAGGAAGTACCAGCAGGTATACTTGCGAATCTAAGCATTCAACCAACAATATTCGATGAAATAAGAGAAAACCAAGCAGGTGATGTAAAGTTGGATAGGATTCGTGAGAAAATAAAGCATGGACAGGCTACAGATTTCAAAATTCCTGAAGACGAAAGTTTAAGGTACTAGGGTAGATAGTGTGTACCACAAAAATGTGAGGAACTAAAGAAGAAATTGATGGAAGAGGGGCA
Source organism: Chenopodium quinoa (assembly GCF_001683475.1). Taxonomy (NCBI): domain Eukaryota; kingdom Viridiplantae; phylum Streptophyta; class Magnoliopsida; order Caryophyllales; family Amaranthaceae; genus Chenopodium; species Chenopodium quinoa. Next base: position 4,084,971 of record NW_018743977.1, on the reverse strand, counting down.
CAATACACCATACTTAGTGCACCCCAGAGGGGAAAAGTTATATAAAGACTTGAAAAGGTGTATTGGTTGCCTAGAATGAAGAATGAAGTTGCGGAATTTGTAGTTAAGTGTCTAACCTGTCAAAAGGTGAAAATAGAGCACAAGAGACCTTAAGGAACCGTGCAATCATTATAAGTTCCTAGATGGAAGTGGGATTGTATTTCGATGGACTTTGTGACTTGTCTCCCAAAGTCAAAGAGTGGAAATGATACCATTTGGGTCATGGTGGATAGACTTACCAAATCTGCAATGTTCATAGCAATGAAGGAGACCTAAAAGATGGAGCAACTTACCAAAGCTTACATAAAGAATGTTGTGAGGTTACATGGAGTTCCAAAAAATATTGTGTCTGACAGAGATTCTAGATTTCTTTCAAAATTCTGGAAGAGTGTTCAAGAAAACTTTGGTACAACACTAAAGATGAGTACAACATTTTACCCTGACACGGATGGAAAAACTAAGAGAAATATTCAAACCTTAGAAGATATGTTGAGAGCTTGTGTCATAGACCTCCAAGGGGGGTGGGAAGATAGCTTGGACTTAATTGAATTTTCTTATAATAATAGCTACCATGCGAGTATTGGTATGGCTCCATTTGAGGCATTATATGGAAGAAAGTGTCATAACCCTGTATATTAGAACGACATAAGTGAAACAATGATCTTAGGGCATAAAATGATCGAAGATATAGTCAAGCAAGTAAAGGAGATTCAAGCTAAGATTCAAGCAGCACATGATCGTCAAAAGAGTTTTGCAGATTTGAAGCGAAGAGAAGAAGAGTTTGAAGTTGGTGATAAAGTGTTGTTGAATGTGTCACCAATGAAAGGTGTCATGAGATTTGGGAAGAATGGGAAACTTAGTCCAAAGTATATTGGTCCATATGAGATATTACAGAAGATAGGCAAAGTATCTTATAGGTTGGCCTTACCTATGGAGCTAAGTAAGGTACATGATGTATTTTATGTGTCTCGGTTAAGAAGGTATATACCCGATAAGTCACATGTGCTACAACCGGAAACAATTAAGTTAGATCAAAGCTTGACTTATGAGGAAAGACCTGTCAAGATTCTTGACAGTAAAGTGCGTAGTACATGCAACAAGGAAGTTAAGATTGTTAAAGTGTTATGGTCTAATCAAGAATATGAGGAAGCAACTTGGGAAGCTGAGCATGAGATGAAAAAGAAACACCTTGAGTTATTTGAGGTATGTTGAGTTACGCAGACGTAACTCGTTTTCTTTAAGGGGGGTAGAATGCGGTAGAATTTCGCGCTTTTTCCCCATATTTTCAGTAATTTTAGTGCTTTTTGCACACTTTTTAACGGTTATTTCGAGTACTTCTGATTTCAAGGAGACATTAAAGGTAAAGATATGTCAAAAGAGTACAACAATATTACACAAAGTGAGGAAAAAGGTTTTCAAAAGTTGGTATTTCCTTATTCATTTAAGTATGGAATTTGATTTTTCGTTACCCAAGTTTCGGGACGAAACTTTTTTTAAGGGGGGTAGACTGTAATACCCAGTATTTTTATACGTATATTTATTTAAAATATTATTTTATGAGGTATTTAAATAATTCGAAATGAAATGGTATTTTAATAATTTAAAAAGGTTTATTTTAATTAAAATTCCTTTTTTATTTATTTAATTGTTTTGAAAATATTTTATTTTATTATTTCGAAACTTTGGGGCATATTTAAAATTAAAAGGTAGTTTTAAAGTCAATGGAATTTTAAAGAAAGTCAAATGCCATTAAGAATGGGAATAGGAATCATTAAGGGTAAAAAGGGGAAATCAAGTTAGGAAGGTTTTGAGAGAGAGTATAAATACCCACCTTATGAGCAAATTAAACTTTTCCCAAGGTGGAGAATCTCAAAGGTAAACTCTCTTTCTCTCTCCTCTTATTTTTCTTTCCCCTTAATTTTTCCCCCTTCCCCTTCACTAACCTCACACACACACCACCACCACCACCACCACCACAGCCGGCCACCGCCAACACGGAGCGGTAGCAGCAGCCGCGGGAGGTGGCGCACCGGCCACTCTCCCTTTCCTCTTGCATGCGTGTGTTTGTGAAAAAAAAAACTTTCTTCTTCTTTTGTTTTAATCAATCTAGTTTTGATTAATTATTGTTTTTGGGTGTGTGTGATGATTTATGATGTTTTAATAATGATTAATGTGTATATAATTTTCATATTTGGTTTTTGAATTAAAAAGCCCCAAACTGTAAACCCTAGGTTTCTAAATTAATGCTTATTGATGGAATTTGATTGTAGTTGATTAAAACTATTGAAATTAATGTTTTTAAACTAAATTACAGTAAGTTAAGGAGTTTTTATAATGCTGGAATTTTTATGTAGAGGCTGGAATTATGTTTCTTGAAAAGATTTTTACTTACCCATTAATTGGGAATAAAATTAGGTGGTTTAAATTAATTTTCAGCATGTTTTAGAAGGTTTAAAAGTGATTTAACGAGTGTATATACTGCTAGAAATTTATTATGAATGGGTATTAATGTCTTTTTGTAATTTTGGGTTGTAGGAGACTTCCAAGTGAGTGATTTTATGTAGTCATGGTGATTTTGAGATCATATTCGAGTTACATTCGCGTACTCGGTAATTATTTGAGTGTGTAGAAGCATGCTAGGCTTTATTTAATTAATTCCAAGGTAGTATCATGATAGGTATTGGTTGGAATTGTTGATTGGCTTGATTTTGGTGATTGATTTGTGAAATTTGAATTATTTGAGGTGAATTATTGATTGGAATTAATTATATTGGCATGTTGATTATGAACCACACTTTTATTATTGGCATGATTGAGAGCATGTTTAATTAAACTAAATGTTTGATTGAGCTTGGAATATTGAAAGAGAATTTTATTATGGTTCATATAATTTTAATTGATGCTATAAGCATGGGAAAGGAGCTATTTAAGTGTCTATGTACATGAGGATTTAATTACATTTTGGTGCTTAAGTGCACTTAAGGAGTTTTAAACACTAAGGGATAGGATTTGTGGCGCATTATGCGCTTAAGGTGTTATTTAATGCCGAGGTAGTTTAAAAAGGGTTCAACATTTTTAAATTAAATGTGATCACTAATTATTCAAGAATTAAATTGGTATGTTTGATTGCTTGAATGATTTATGATGATTGATTGTGTTATGGATTGAGAGTCATCACCAAATCTAAAATATGTAAACAATGTAAAGTGAAAGAAATTACGCACCAAAACCCTTGGAACGTATATACCTCGAGTATGAACATATGGAGGGAGTTATGGGGTTCTATATTTAACCATAGCTTCTACTGGGAGTACTAGACACTGTATTTTCGTTTTTTACTATTATGCGCAGGGATTCCGCCACTTACGAGTGGTTCTTTTATACTGGCACAGTTAGCTCCCGTGTTAGTACCCTTTTATTGGGGCAGTTTAGGGGGGAAATCCATTTGATACGTAATCAAATTAACTAAGAAATTTATTTATTTATTGGTTAGTTGTGTTGTATGTTGTATGCTTGTGAACAGGTGCAACAAGGTAAGTTGTGTGATGATAGGATGAAAGCCTGTTAGTGTGTACTATTTACGCTTATGTACTCAGCATTGCTGATTGTGTGTATTGTATGTTTGTTGGCCTGTCTTTATCTTGGCCCTACGACAACCCATTTCTAATGGCCAGTAGTCGGGACAAAGTAAAGAGAAGCTTTTCAGGTGATGGAGCATATTCATGATGGGAATGAGTGAAGAGCGAATCTTGTTTAGTTTCCATAAGAATATGATGTGCTTTATTTGCTTTAATTCTTATATATATATTTGGTTGTGAGACTAACGCAAAGATTTTATTATTCGTTTGGGTTTTGAAAAGGTCCTACAATGGTTCCAAGTTGTAGGTTGACTTTATTTTACTTCGTTGACTTTGGTTTGACTTTACTTTTGTTTGGTTTGACTTTTAAAGTTGACTTGTTTTGAATGGTTTTAAAGAGAGTCTTCCGCTATGTGTCTTTGATGATTGCCTTAGCCGTTTTCACGGTGGTGGCAATGTCTTAGATTTTCCTATTTCGTGTTTTAAAAAGGGAAAAACAGGTATTTTAAGGGAAAGGAATTTCTAGGATGTTACATGACCACATCTACAGCAATGAGACTCTAAGGATCAAGTTTGGCATTGTCCCAAAAGGAATGCCGCCTGCAGATTCTGACTACTGGCCTCATAATTGGTACAGAAGGCAAGCTAGAAAACTTGGTTTGCCAAGAAGCTATGACAATGTTGGTTCTGACTACTCAGACTCTAATGATGATGATGGTGTTTTCCGTCCTTCTAAGATGACTAAGTTCCCTAACAAGGATTCTGATAAGGAATCACAAAGCTATGTTTCAGTTTGCCTTGTCTTGTTTTAAGTTTTGACAGTTTTGAACAGTATGAATATTTGTACTTTGGAATTGATAATGTGGTTTGCCTTTGGGGCTTGTTTTAATGTTTCATGTTGCCTTACTTTGGTTGCCTAAATTTTAAGTGATGTTGCCTTCATGTGTAGCATGTGTTATTGTTGATGTTCCCTTATTGTTGTCTATGCTTATGATGATGACCCATTGGAATGCTTGTCTTGTTTTTATGGTTGATGTTGCCTTGGTGTTGCCTATGCTTATGATGACCTTATGATGATCCATAGGTTGATGCTTGTCTTATTTTTATGGTTGATGTTGCCTTGGTGTTGCCTATGCTTATGATGACCCATAGGTTGATGCTTGTCTTGTTTTTATGGTTGATGTTGTCTTGGTGTTGCCTATGCTTATGATGACCTTATGATGACCCATAGGTTGATGCTTGTCTTATTTTATGGTTGATGTTGCCTTGGTGTTGCCTATGCTTATGATGACCTTGTTACCTTAGACCTTGTACTGTTACATTCATTCTTGTGTTGTTCAACTGGTGATGTTGCCTTGGTTTTGCTGCATAAGTCTGTGATGAAAGCTTGTTTGTATGGAGAAGGCATTAGGGATGTTGGTGTTTGGATTTTGACCATTAGGTACCATCTGCCATAAGGGATTATATTGCATGCACCTAGTTATATCTGGCTCCTCACTTAGCCTTACATGATAACAAGGAAGACTCTGAGACCTCTTTCACTAACTGACTTTATGTTCTTTTGCAAATGGGATTCTTGTTTAACTATTCCTGGTAAAGTACAGTTTACAATTATCCCATTTGGTAAAAGAATATGATGTTTAAAGGATATGAATTTTTTTGAGGTCAATAATGAACAATAGGAGTATAAAGTAATAAGGTTTTGCGTTTGTTCCATACAACTTGATGCTGTGTTATTTCTTCCTTTTGGTTTGATGAGATTGCTAATAAGTTGAAATTAGACACCAACTAAATCCAATTCATGCATTCAATGATATGCACCTAGTTAACTATGACCTTGTAATAATGCAATCATTCTTATGTTGTTCAACTGAAGGGGTGTGTTAGTAGTTTTAACAATGGTGTTAACCTATTTATAAACCCCCATCCGTTGAAACAACATAAGGTTTTACTGTTTTTCCAACTGTGATGAGTCTGTTTTGCTGAGATAGCCAACTTCAAATGCCCTTTAATTTTGTTGTCCTTAGTAAATAAGTCAAGTTACATTGATTTAATTCCTTTGCTGACTTTTGAATGTTAGTGGCTGTTTGGTTGGAGTATCAATGATGCTTGGGGACAACCTGAGTTAACAAAATATTAGTGCAATGATATTATGAGCACTATTTTTCCCAAAATAGAATGAGTTTTTCATTTAATAACAAAGGATGTGATTACATTTTCAAGTGACACATTGTCAAAGCAAAACATAAGCATAAATACATGTCAAAAGATGTGATGTTTGTCCCCTAAACTAATGTGCATTGGCATTTGAAGTGGATGTCTCATGATCATTGGCCATAACATGCCTATAACACTTTGTTGTTGCAAAATAGCTTCCATTGTTCTGATCTTGAGTACCCCTATGTGTTTGCATTGTTGTGATCTTAAGTTGCCTGTGTGTTAGTATTGTGTTGATCTTGATTGTCTTCTTCATCATCTGAATCTGGTTTGTCCATGTACACTCTCTCCCATGCATCAATCATAGCCCACATAGGAGCTTCTATGTCATCTTGCAGTCTACCCTCTCTTTCCAGTTTCTCCTTATTCACATGAGGAGGCTCAAACCTGTTTGACCCTTTGCTTTTCAAGATGTGGTTCATGGTGTGGCATAAAGTTACCCACACCTTGAACAGTCTTGTTGGACTTTGCTCATCAAAAGCTTGTTCCACAACTTTAATTAACTGATCTGGTGTTTTAGCCATTTTTTGTGTATAAGTGATTGGATGCTTCTGAAAAATCTTAAGTCTAGGATGTTCACGTCTGGACTGTTTGGAGGCTGTTGGGTTAAGATAAAAGTGAATCCTGGTTGTTCACAATGTTCTTGCCAAACAGGATCATCTTGGGTTATATGAGCCTTTGCATTATCTTGTTGAATGTAGATTGTGTTGTGTTGACCTGTTTGAGGCCACTTTGCCATAATTGCTGGTATGACATTTTCCACTAACATCCATCTTGACACATCCCTGTTGATTGGATCAATGACCTTTGTCACTAGTTCCCCCTTTTTTCTGTTCTTTGAGTTCCTAAGTGCTGGCTCTTTCTTTGCAAAAGGGAAAATGCCTTTTTTTCCATCAAATATGACTTCCTTTTGTGCATTATACCAAGGCTTTGCAACTGCTCCTTAGAACATGGCCTTGGGAATGAAAATCTGAGATTGCATAACTCTATGTGGCCCTCTTTCCCCTTATGCTAAGTATGATCTATGTGTTTTCTTTGTCAAAGCAAACCACTTTTCATCAATGTGGAATGTGTTGTACATTGATTGGTACACTCTCTTTGTGCCTGGTGTATCCCCTATAATGTTGTTGAGAACAAACCTGAGCCTCTCTATTCTATTTGCTGGTGTGAACTTTGGCTTCAATGCAGTTGTGTGAGGTCTTATATCCCCTCTCTTCACCATTCTTCCAATTGTGCTTTTCTCCACATTAAGCATTGAAGCTAAGTCTCTTTGGAATGATTTGTTCCCCATTGACACTGCCCTGATATCCTCATTAGAAACATACACTCTTTTTCTCCCACAGTTATGGTAGCATGTTGACATATTGTACTATTGTTGTTCTTGCCTTTATAGCTTCCCTTTTTTCCAGATTCTGAGTATATTTCTTGTTGATAGATTAAAATGAATGGATCCACGTTTAAGCTTTCCATCTGTTGATCTGGTCATAAGCCATATCAATATATTGAACTTGTCCCCACTACTGAGCCTCCTATGCTGATGATGACCTTCATCCACCTGTTGGTTGAATGCTGCTTGCTGACTGTTGTTGTTGTGCTGACCTTGTTGTTGGTCTCCTGTTGCTTGCCGACTGTTGTTAATTGTTTCACTCTCCTATCGGTTGCCCTTCTTGTGTTGCATCAAGGGAAGGATTTTGGTTTAGGTCAAAATCAAGGTTGTTTTGGATATTTTCTAATTCATATCCATCTTCATATGGATCATAAGCAGAGTTGAGATCATACTCAAAACTGTTGTGCATATCATCAACGAAAGCAGCAGCATCTTCTTTTATCAAATCAAAACTGAAGGCTGAAGCCTTTGTGTTTGGAGGCAATGACATTTTTTAAGGGGTTAAATTTTTTTTTAAAAGTTGCATTTGTTAAGTTTGTTTGTAATTCCCTCTCAAATGATTTGAATTTTTAAGAAGGAATGGATTTTATAGCTCTGGTACATGAAAAAATTGGAGTCATTTAGATTAGCTTATTCATCAATCTATGTACTTTAATTCTATTGGATGGTGTAATTAATTCTGCCAATGTGATTGGTTTAAAACAAATCACATGGATTACTAATGTACTCCTTAATTGTCATTGGTTGTTTAATAAAGCCAAAAAAACCAAAGGTTTTCCAATTGGAAAGTCGACTGTCATAATTGCAAATCATTTTCTCTCTCTTCTTTTTTTCCAAATGATTGGGTTTTAGTTCCCATGTACTTCCTTAATTTCTCCTTAATTCCCGTGATAAAAGTGACAATCAAATAAGGACGGAGAGAGTATAAATTATTATGCAGTCAATTGTTATAGAAGTTCACCCTCCTTAAATGGGAGGTAAAATTTTTCCGTATATGGAGGGAAATGTGATGACTGATATCATTGCCAAGGATTGTAAAGTACTTACAGTGAAGCCAACAAAACCAATACCTCTAATGGGAAAAAAACAGGTAGTGTACGCCCCTACACTTGTCATCAAGTTAAAATTGTGAGATCTGAGGAGGTTCCTTGCCTGCATATGAAGAGTGGAAATTATCGAACGGAATTCCTGCTTTGAGAATAGAGAATATTACAGGATATTAGGTTTTAGGTTTTACGAAGTACTTTTTAGTTTTTACACTCATTTTTTTTGTGAATAGCTATTCAACGCTCCCAATTTACATGGTGACACTCCCATTTAAATGTGAATTTACCGTTTTGCCCTTGTGTTAATTTGACCTATTTAAGGCTCCACTACTTTGTCACATAATATACTGAGTAGTTTAATATTATTCCCGAGGTCTTTGAGCCGAGCAACTTGCCTTTAAAAAATCCCGAGCCCCAAAATTCCCGACCCCACCTCCAAAAGTATTAAAGTTTTGTAAAAAAAAATTATCAAGGTTTAGCGACGGGTTTTGGACGATGAACGACGACGACGATCGTACGCCGGAGGCATCTTCGGAAGAATCTGTAAGTCGGAAAAAAAAAATTATACATCCGCCTGAAATTTCCGGATCTTCCGTGGAAGATCCGGAAATTTTAGGCGGATCCTCCATGGATCTTCCGGAAATTTTGGGCGGAAGTCCCTTTTTCAATTTTTTTATTTTATTTTTATTTTTTATTTTTTTATTTTTTTTGTTATTGATTAATATTATTATTTTTATTATTATGATTATTATTTTTTTTGTTTTGATTATTATGATTATTATTATTATTATTATTTTTGTTATGATTATGATTATTATTATTATTATTATTATTATTATTATTATTTTTTTTTTTTTATTTAGTATTATTATGATTATTGTTATTGTTGTTGTTATTATTGTACTTATTGTTATTATTATTCGTTTTATTGTTAGTATTAGTTTATGTAATTGTTATTAATATTGTTATTGTCAGTTATTTTTGTAAGTATTAGTTTACGTTAATGAGTTAATATCAGTCAATGTTAGTGTTAGTTTATGTTAGTTAATATTGTCATATTAGTTAATGTTAGTGTTAGTTAATTTTAGTTAATGTTATGATATTATTATTATTATTATTATTATTTATTATTATTATTATTATTATTATTATTATTATTATTATTATTATTATTATTTTGATTATTATTTTTGTTATGATTATTATTATTATTGTTCTTTAAAAAATATTGGTGTTGTTATTATTATAAGTAAAATACTAATTTTGGCGTGTTTTTTGTGTTTTCTTGTATTTTTAAAGGATTCGGAGTCTGAAGAAGGCGGTGACGATGTGAATTACAGTGCGAATTTTGTCACAGATACGTTTTTTCGAACGTTTGATGATGCAGTTCAATGGGCGGATGCTGTTGCCATAAATCTGGGATTTATTTTGGTCAAATCGTCTTTCAACAAAACCAGCGATGGTAGGCCGTATCGGTATTTGAGATGTGATCGGGGATGTAGGAGCAAGCCGAGAGATCTTGAGAACGCAATTTGGAAGGACACTAAAACCAAAGCCAATGGTTGTCCTTTCTACATCAAGATATATTACGAGTTCGTCACCGACAGTTGGAAGATCCGGGCAAAAAATGATGCAACTGGGACCCATAACCATCCAATGATTGTGTATCAGAAGGGGCATCGAAAAATTAGTGGGTTGAGCCCGGATGCAAAGAAGGTTGTGCGTGACATGACGAAGTCTAAGGTGGCACCGCGTAACATCATGGCAACTATTGCCGAGCAATTTCCTGATGATCATCCAAACATCAGACAAAACTACAACTGCCAGAATGACTTGAGAACGGAGATGTTTGATGGGAGAGGAGTAGTTCAGCAGTTACTACATTTGGCGAGACAGAGTCAGTATCTTTACTGGGTCATGTCTGATGATCTAGGCGTTTTACAGCACAACTTTATGGTGCACCCAGTCACGGTAGACATCCTACGGACGTACCCATATGTGATCGGTATGGATTCCACTTACAAGACCAACCGATACGGGATGCCGTTCTTTGAGATAGTAGATGTGACACCAACAAATCAGAATTTCCTCGTTGGTTACGTGTTCATGCGGGATTGCACGGCAAGCTATCGATGGGTTCTGCAGAGACTGAGAGACTTGATTGGGTATGATAGGGAACCGTCGGTTTTTTTGACAGACCGTGAGCTTGGGCTATGTGCGGCATTGAGAGAAGTGTTTCCAGGGACCCCGCACTTACTTTGTCGATGGCACATTAACAAAGATGTGGAGGCTCGGGTCACTGATATGTTCAAAAACAAGAAGATCGGTGCGAGTTTCAAAAATGGGAAATGGAAACGTATCATGGATGCTGCAACCGAGGAGGATTATAATGCTCCTGTACAAACAATGAAAGATCGGTGGGCAAGTTATCCAGCGGTGATACAATATGTAGAGAGAACGTGGCTTTGTCATAAAACCAAGTTTGTGACATTTTGGACAAACCAAGTTCTGCATTTTGGCAACACCAGCACTTGCAGAGTTGAGAGCCAACATTCGGCCGTGAAGATGTGGTTTGAATCTTCGGCAGGTTCATTGTTTGGACTTTGCTGTAGTTATTGATTATTATGAATATTATTATTATTTTTATTATTATTATTATTATTATTATTATTATTATTGTTATGATTTTGATTATTATTATTAGCGTAATTATTATTATTATTAATATTATTATTATTTTTATTATTATTATTATTATTATTATTATTATTATTATTATTATTATTATTATTATTATTATTATTGTTATTATTATTATTATTATTATTATTATTATTATTGAATTGTTATTATTATGATTATCACTCCCGACGGTTTTTTTTGTAATGTGCAGGTTCTTTGGATACCATTTGGGCCCGAGTTCATAGCCACATTGGTAATCAGATCATCGCCATTCGTAATGGTTTGGAGGCGTCTAGGTCGAAGATTGGTTAGAAGTACCGACAATTGCCACTATCACGTATTAACGACAAGGTGTCTCAGCATTGTTTGAAGGTTCTTGACGACGAGACGAAACGGATGAGGGAGCTAAGTTAGTGATGAGCGATGTGGATGTGCAATGCGTGTGACCCACGGTTTGTTGTGTGCTTGCCAGAATAATGATTATCTAGCTGCCGAGACAGGCTTGTATACCAGGCAAATTCACCCGTTCTGGAAGACCTTGGTTATCGGTGATGGTGATGATGTACCGGTGTTCGGTAACGACTCGACCGAGGACGCTACACATTTTCGTTCTCTGGAGGATGAGGTAATCGGAAGTGATCCTGCTGTCCTTTGAAATGTATCTCGCATCATTGAGGAGGAGCTGCATCCGGATCATTCAAACCTTGGAGATCCAAATGTAAACCACAACGTTCGTGGTCGACGAAGGAACAATAATACAAGACGTGATCGTTCTTATTTCGAACATGTCAACCGTCGAAACACTCAACGTGGTCTGCAGCAAACAGGTAAGATTGGCTATTTTGATTTTCACGTATTCCGTCATTTACTGTACTAATAGCTTAACACTAATTTCGTGGCAGAAGATCCATGTGACATCAGCCAAAGCCGGTATCGACACTTGCTTCCAGGACCGATATTGCCTTACATCACAGGATGGAAGGATGTCATTGGCGATGGTAACTGCGGCTTTTGTTGTGTGGCCGACTTCTTCTTCGGTGACCAAGGGCAATGGTATGACGCTCAAGAAACAATAGCTAACGAGGTCCTCGGTTATCTAGTCTTGTACGAAAGGATTTACGAGCTTGGAAGGCTTGGGATGAATGTGGAGCGTATTCGATGGGACGGTGGGGCGGTTGATTCCCGTCATTGGATGGTTGCGATTCAAGATTTATTTCCTATTGCTACTTGGTTCAACGCAATGGTTATTATTCTTGGTGTAGGCCAAGTACCAACCTGCTACTACCCATGCATTACCATCTTGCCGTTGCGGGCACGAAGGACGGTCACGGCACCTGCCCGAGAGTTTGTGATTGCTACAGTTGGGGGCTCACATTTTATCCGTATTGATCTTGCACCAGATTCACCACTTCCCCCGATTGCAAGTTGGTGGACCGAGCACCACGAGCCAAGTGTTGACGGTTGGGATCAGCGTTATGCAGTTAGACGGAACATGTGGGATGCGTTAATTAGATAGGAAAATCATTTATGTATATTCATTTATGGTGAACAGTTGTAGATATGTAATTTGTAAATCATTTTTGTTATTAACTCATTAACATGAACATAAACATAAACTCTTTAACATAAAAATAATAATAATATTTTTTGTTATTAACTAATTAACATAAACTAATAATAATAACAATAATGGATACAACAACAACAATAATCATAAACATAATAATACTATTAATAATCATAATCATAATCATAATCATAAAAATCATAATAATAAAAATCAATAAACTAATGTTTGCTAATATAAAACTAAAAAACAAGGAATTCACAACCCCATCATCGCCTTCCAGTCAGCTCGTAGCTACTCAGCCATTGCCCTCGTATCACGCAACATGTTGGGATACTCTTCCAGTGACCTGTTGCTAACCTCCATGGATCGACCCATCCACTGCAAGTAATAGAACAACATATTAGTTACAGAAATTACAATTTGTTTAAGTGGTATTTATAGTATAATAAAAGACAACTACTTACATAGTCCGTGTTAGTCCTCTTAGGAAGTCTGCTACTCCCATCTGATGACCCACCAGGAGAAAGACAAGGATGAGAAAATCGGTACAGCCACTACATGTAACCAAGAGCGACCGTAGGAGCTCCAGCACCAAGTCTGGTGAGGGCACCTAAGACCACACTGAAAGACGAACCAGGGACAAACCGAGTCCACATCACAGATGTCATCTCGGTCGGAAAGTCAACCCGATACATCTTCAAGTTCGTTGGTCTCTTGGCCTTCTCAGGCCTGATAATGGTCCGCGGAATGTCCTACACGAATCTAAGGTGTCGGACCACTCGATCAGGCATGTATGGATTAATGATGCTCCGGCACTGGATGCAGCCTATGAATAGAGTGGTCGGCATGCGTCGAGCGGGATCAACTCCGTACGGTAGCCAGTTGACCTCATTGTCGGTCAGCTGATCCAATCGAGCAGAAAAAGCGAGGAGGTGCTCTATGCTCTTGTTCGGGCATCCCGATCCCACATCCCAAGCACACGCACGAGGAATACTTAGCTCCCTCGTCAAGGTACCCTGCTGAGGCCGGAAGCACGGAAAGTACTCGTAGATCCACGCCTACAGAAGCGTGAGACAACCAGCGATTGAATCGGCATCTTTTCTTGATGTCGTACCCAACTGGCGATACAGATATGCCAGAGCAGCTGAACCCCAAGAGTAGTCACTAATCTGCAGATCCTCAACAACAAGCTCGTTGAGGAAGGAAGGATGAGTGCAGTTACCACTCTTGTCCAAAAATATACATCCGCCTAGTACTAACCACATGTAGGCACTGTAATGGACACTGAAGGGCCTCTGCTCCTCTAAGGTCGAGTCCATAATCCTCTCGGTCAGCACCCCACTACCCTGCCAAATGGTCTTCGTACCGCACTTCTCGTTCAGCTCTTCCGCAATCATGTCCAGGGTAACCTGGCACGCGTCTCGTATCACGTCCGTGCTAGGAATAGTGGAAACCATGGATCCATCGACACGAAGCCCAAGAATATGGTACACATCGTGCAACATGATCGTGATCTCCCCAAATGGCATATGAAAGATGTTCGTATCAGGCTGTCATCTCTCAACAAACGCAGAAATCAGCGGCCACTCAAAACGCCTAAACATGATCCCTAGTAAGTGAGACAGACCACTACCGTCAATCAGCTCCAGATGCTCCTGTGCAAGACGGCCTCGCCGGATAACCAATGCAGAACACAACTGTGTCCTGCTCAAACAGCGCAAAACATTGCGCTCCTGGCCGCCCCAAATATACGCAGCCACGTGACCACCAAAATTGGGGATAACAGTACCATCCTCAGGACCACCTAGCATCAGCTGCTGAACTACCCATTCCTTTGCTGAGCTGGTGGAAGGCTGACTCGCCTGACTGTTACTCACAAATCGCCCTTGCTCACCCCTATGCACCGTATGATAATCTTGAGGGTCGTACTCTTCATCTCGATCTGCCTGGCTTGCCCACTCATCGTCCTCCTCGTCAGATGTCGGCACTTGGCCCGACGAGTACATGGGGGGGCGCTCTTGCAACTGATGCTCCCCCGACCACATCCCAGCACACCCATATTGCTGCTCATGATTATACGGTGCCCCCGTATTTACCGAACGACCCGACTCCCTCCTAATAGACGCATTCAAACGTCTTGATACTGCATGATGAGGACTCGAACCCTCAATCTACATTAAATAAATACAAAATCAAATATCAGTAATAATTACAAATATAACCATGATATTAAAGTTGAACAACTAATATTCAAATTCAAAAATTTAATAATTTCAAAACAATAATAAACCAAATCGAAATAAACAATAATAACAACATTACCAAGGATCAATAATAACTACTAATAATTTGAAAACAATAATAATAAACCTAATCAAAACAATAATAAAACACAAAATCGACAACATTACAACACAACAACAACAACAACAATAATAACAATGGTAATAACAACAACAATAATAATTTCAATCAATTTTTTATACAATTTTAATCACGAAAAAATTACATAACAACAATACATAACAATAACAACATAAAAAAATAAAAAAAATAAATACATATCAATAATCACGAGGGAAAAAAATTCCAAACTTAATTAAAAACATAATACATAACAATTACACATAACAATAACAATAAACAAACATAAAATTATATTAGTAAAAAAAAATACATATCAATAATCACGAGGGATAAAAAATTCCAAATTTTATAAAAAACATAAACATAACAATAATGCATAACAATAATAATAAAATGAATAAAATTATATTACTCAAAAAAAAAAAATTCATCACAAAAAACATGAAAACAAAAAAAAAACATCACGACAAAAAAAAAAGAAAAAAAAAAAATCAGAAACCCAGATTCCGCCTGAAATTCCCGGAAGTCTGGGGAACTTCCGAAAATTTCAGGCGGAAGTGGTTTTTTTGCAAAATCAGAAACAATTAAAACACAACCCACCTGCTCACCGCCACTAACGCCGCCCCCACGACCACCGTATGTCAGCCTTGTGCGTCGCCGGTCCGCCATAGCCGAATTCAACCTTCGATGGGTGGTGTTCGTTGTTCTTTGTTTGATTTTCAAACTTTGGGGTTTTTTTTGAAAAAAATTTCTATTTTCTTTTTTTTAATTTCTGACTTTTTTTTTTAGAGTGAGAAAATTTTAGAGAGAGATTGTGTAGGTTGTGAAATGACTTGTGAGTGTCGGAAGTTAGTTTCACGAGTATTTATATACGAGGGGCAAATTAGGAAATTCAAGTAAATAATGCGAGCGTCACTTAGTAATTTGCGAACGACGTTTAACAACACCCATTTTTTTAGATAAAAAATAAAATCTGACATTTTATCTTATCGGGTAATTTGGGTACCCTAAACTATGTTAACGAGTACCAATAATTTGAACTGTTAATAGCTTATCTGATTGGGTACCCTAATATTCGAATCGGATACGGATCAGGTTTTCGATTTTTTGGATATTTTTGCTCAGCCCTAACAACACTTTGACTTTTGCACTACTCTGTATTTATGTGTTTACCTTAGCCATATTTTTTTACCAATATACTTCCTCCGATCCAATTCTTTAATATTGCAACATGGGGAAGGGGCACAAATTTTAAGAAAAGGAGAGTTATAGAGGATTAAAGGAATAAAGATAGGTACTCACGTGATGAGGAAAGATAAAGATAGAAAACATGTACAAATAAGAAAATGTTGCAATATTTGTGAATTTCCTAAATTGGTAATTGTTGTAATATTTGTGAAACAGAGGAAGTATAAAAAAAACATATGTTGCCATGCAAAATATTTATGGATTTGTCTCAAAATATATTTTCATTACATTAACCCTGTATACTTCTTAATAATAAATAATTACAAATATTAATGGGTCAAAGCTATGCATTAGCATGTGTGCCGGTCAAAGTGTTGCGATTATTGAAACGAAGGGATTACTTTCTCTCTCTTTTTTTATGACCCGAAAAGTGATTATATCACGCAAAAGATAAAATTATATCATTCGAAAAGTAATTATAATATTCAAAAGGCAAATATATCATCCAAATATTGATTACATCATCCAAAAGATGATAATATTATTTGAAATGTAATTATATCATTTAACAAATAATTATACCATTCAAATGATAATTATATTGTCCAAAAGATAATTATATCATCTAAAAAGTGATTATATCATCAACTAAATTATTTAAAATACAACTCACAACAAGATAATTATTACATCAGTGATTTTGTTCCTACTTTAAAGGAGTTGTAGGCCCGGTTGTTTTATACATTTGGATAAGGGATTTCGGCTTATATACTTTGAACTATCCTGTTATATTTTTTAGACCCATGTGTAAGCATAAATCTCTTTTCAAGTTGTTTCCAAATCTCAGCAGCGGTAATAATAAAAAGTCTATCATTTTTAATAGATTCAGAGACATATGAAGCCAAGAGATCACCATGGCATTTGTTTTATCTTCCTTGTTTCGTGTCACAGTTTTCTCTTGGATGAGATCTGTATTTCAAGAGCCATTCTCCAAGATTTGTAATCAGTTGCACCTTCTAGCTTAGTAGCATTGACTGAATAAGGTCCATCAAATGGGTGAATAAACAGAGGATTTTGCATTTCGGCAAATGTAAACTTAGACATTGTCGCAAAAAAGAAGAAATAGCCGTAATTTGGTTGGACTTCCTGACCCCTTATTTATTCATTCGATTTGGAATAGCTCTTTTTCTCTGGCACTCTGTATGTGCTCTTATGATAGTAAGATCTTCCTCTTCTCGTATGCCGAGATAAAGGAGAATTCTCACTCAATGAATCCATATCCCGGGTTTTGGCTATATTATTTGAGAGGATCAAAATTATTGGGTCTACAATCATTTTAGTGTAGACCGGATTCATACAAGACCTAAGCAGCTCAATAGGTTTATAAAGCTAAAATGTAGCCATGATACTTATTACTTCAAACCGATAAAGAATTGCTAAATTGTTACTATGAGATTTAAAAAAAGCTAAGAAACACTTAAGGATCCTATAAAACACCCTAAAGCCTTCAACTAATCAATTCATTATCCTTCCTATCAGTGAACTGTTTGTAGCTCCTTGGATCAAATTTGGGATCATCATCTTCATCCTCCATGGGTTCAGGAATTTGAGGCAAAATTACCTACTTAACTATTAAGTGTACACTGTACAGTTAAGGGAAGAGAAGAGCTGGCTCGTGGACAAGGGCAATGGGGGTGAAAGAACTATGGTGTGCAGTTAAATCACACGGAGTGTTTCAAACATGCAATTTAATGTTGACCTAGATTACATGAAAATTTTAGAACATGGAAAACTTTAAAGAAATTTTGTATTTTATCGCCCACAAATAACCCAATTTTTGAAATTACCACCTACAAAAAGATATTTTAAATTACCACCCATAAAAGACAAAAAAAAATAGATTTCACCACCAAAACCGTTAAATCTAACGTTTTAAAAAAATTTCTTCAATTTTTGTGTCAAAAACATGCTCTTCAGAAGTTTTGGGGGTCATTTGAGGTCAAAACTGATAAAGAACGGAAATGCCTCATTTTGCGTGTCACGCAAACCGAAGTATCTTCTAGTACACAAAACGAGGCTTTTTCAATCATTTTTCGTAAATTTTGACATCAAATCAGATCCAAAGGGCAAAAATGACCTCCAAAACATCTAAAGAACAAGCTTTTTACTCGAAAATCAAAGAACTTTTTTAAAAACGTTAAACTTAATGGGTTTTTTAACGAAAAGTGGTAAAATCAACTTCTTTTTTTTTCTCTTTTATGTGTGGTAATTTAAAATTAAAAAAAAAAATTGGGTGGTAATTTCAAAAGGTAGGATTTATGGGTGGTAAAATACAAAGTTTCCAAACTTAAAACAGTTTTGTTGATGTCTAAATACTTCGCATAACATGATATGTTGACAACAATCAGTAGAATTTGTTTCGGGTGAAAACAATGGGACCTTGTCGAAGGTCTGATGAAGTGGAGAAGACTAGATTCGATCCAAGTAATGTTGGGCCGAAGGTTTCCTGCACAGTAAACACACGTAAACTAGCCTCGGGGGTGTTGCCGAGGAAGGCCCCTCCGATGCTAAAGTCAGTACAGTGCGTAGAAAGAGAACACTATGCAAGAGAATTAATTGCTTGAGGCTTTGCTTGAATGAATGTACAAATGTAATATTGATGGCTTTTATACCTCTGCATACATGGAGAAGTTGGGCCTTAGCCCAATTGGCTTGCCTTGAGGACTGATCTTTGACTTTAGCACAATTGGAGAGATGAACCTTGACCTTGGGCTTTTAATTGGATCATTTAATGCCTAAGCCCAATTGGACTAAATTGGACCCAAACAACTTGCCTCCCAGACCCGATTTGGAAGGATGACGGGTCGGGTTTGATTTAATCAGAAAATGAGGGAAGTGAATGATTTAATTAATCCAAAAATTTGAATTTAAACCGTAATTAATGAGATAACAACAGTTAAGGCGGATAATTGTGGAAGTTGGACGGATAATGGGCAGTTTAATCGCAAGGTCGTGTGTTTAACGGTTACTTAGTGGGGTATTTAAGAGAAATTGAAACGCGGACTCCCCGTATTCCCATTTCTGGAGATATAATCAGAGGCGCGTCATCTCTCCTCACTTATTCACCAACACAAACCCAGAATTCTCGAGAGAACCCAAGAACCCGCATCAAAACTTCGCAAACTCCCCGAGCATTAAGCTTAGAAACTGAGACTTGCCACTACCAATTCGTAAATCGGCAACTTTCGCTTCAGATTAAGGTAAATTCCTTTGATTTTAGTTTATTTTTCTTCGAATTTGAACTCCTTCCCTTTTTTTCGACTTTTTTCTTCGAAATTATCAATGGCGAGAGGAGTTAGGGGTAGAGCCCGTGCTCCAAGAAGAGCAAGGCCAATTCCCAATCCCAGGAACAGGATTGGGACCTGGAATGGACAAAGAGCAGAGTCTGACCCTGCTGAAGGGATCAGGGCGACTCCAGTTTCCTCGGCTCCTCCTCAGAGAACGGAGGGGCCGAGCGCTTCTGGGCGGGACGATGAAGTTCCCACTGTCCTTTGGGATATCCTTCCCGGGTTTTCAGAGTGGGAGGATGCCGAAGTAGCTTCGGCCATGATAAAGAACCGCCCCTACTCATGGTGGGTGGAGAATGCCGAACAGTATCGGTTTGCCGAACAAATTGAGTTGCATTACGGCATCCTTGAAGCTGATGGGTATTGGTGCCGAATGCCCATGGCATCCGATAGAATCCATCGTCCACCCCCGGGGTATGTGGGGGTGTACACAAGACAACTTCAATAGGGCTGAGGTTCCCTTTGGACGTATTCGTCTGAGACTTGCTGATCCATTACAATATTTCCCTATGTCAGCTAACTCCTACTAGCATCCGAAGGGTGATGACATACTTATTGGTCTGCAAGTTCTTCAGGTATGTGCCGAACCTGCACTGCTTCAAAAAGCTTCATCGGCTAGTGCCAAATATTCAAAGTGGGCACG
Source organism: Chenopodium quinoa (assembly GCF_001683475.1). Lineage (NCBI taxonomy): Eukaryota > Viridiplantae > Streptophyta > Magnoliopsida > Caryophyllales > Amaranthaceae > Chenopodium > Chenopodium quinoa. The sequence continues at coordinate 4,064,907 of NW_018743977.1, read as the reverse complement.
GAAGTCATGGTTCTGGGTGGTACCGGATTGAGTCTCGGCCCCAGTACCTAACCATGTGGCCGAACGACTCTTCAGACAAGGACTGGAGAGGTCAATGGATTTGGGTTAGGGCACCCACGGACCCGGGCCACCCTTGCGTCTTCAGCGCTCCCCGGTACCTTGCTGAGCCTGATCCCGACATGGGAAGTTTAGGTCCCCCCGCAGATAACGGCCCAGATCCAAATCTTAATCAACAGAATATCTTCGGCAAGCTGCCGAACCGGGGGGGCAGCGGCCGAATGCAGCATATCCCGGAGTCTTGGCTCCCCGATACGCATTATGTTTTCCAAGAGAACATGCTAGCAGTTGTCGGCCTCAGCCGAAAGTTTAAGGATGGTAAGCTTCTTCGGCTGGGGCCGAGGCTTTTTAATTATTCTCTTTTTCTCCTCCCACTTCGCTTTTTTATGCTGTGCCAACCTAACTGAACTGACCTTTCCCCTTTTCTTTTTCAGGGCGGGACGAGACCAACATCGGCATTAACTACGCTCGTCTTGGCGTCAACCGAGAACGAGTTGTAACTGATCGGGCCCCCTCTATCACTGAACCGCGGCATAGAGAGGTTCATCTAGACTCTTCCCACTTCCAAATTGAGGCTGTTGCTCTGTATCAAAAGCAGAAGCCTTGGTGGAAGAAGAGAGATCCCTGGTTTCAGCTGCTGGACGAAGAAGCTGAAGCTGCCCGTACGGCCGAAGAGGTTGCACGGGTTATTGAAGCTTGTGAAGGAGGAGAAGGGTCCTCCAGGGCTGCTGAGGAAGAAGCTGCAGCTAGGGCAGCTGAAGAAGACGAGGCTTTGCTGAAGACCTCGGTGAGCTTTCAGACTTAATTTTGTCTGTTTCTGTTTGTTGTTTTGTTTTTACTCACATTCTTCCTCCCCCCGTCTTTTACAGTCTGAAGAGAGTAATAGACACAGAGAAGGGAAAGCCCCTATTCGTCCCGAAGACCAGATACAAGAAGAGTCCTCAGACTCAGACATGGACGAGCAACCGCTTCAGAAAAGGCGCCGAAGAATGGCCATCATCGGCCCCCATGAGTTTCAGCGGAGGCCGATGACCATCGGCGTCGAAATAAGGGAACCCGAGGAAGGCAATGGATCGCCGAGGGTTCCCCGGCCACCACCTCAATCACCTCCAAAGACCCCTCTGCCACCTCCCGAGATGGAGGTGGATCAGAAAACTCCCGAACCTAAGGGAGGGGTCCAAGAAGAAGTTCAAGAGAGTGCTGTTGAGCACAAGAATGAGGATGCCGTGATACCCAGTGCTGAGGGTTTCACGGCATATATTGCAAGAGAGGTTGAGGCTTTCGTCCTCACCCCTGAAGAAGAAGAGGTCATAATAATTGACTCTTCTGAGAAGGAGGATGCTGAGCCATCCAAAGTTAAAGAAGCTCCGTCGTCATCCTTTCCTTCCTTCCAGACTCTGCAATCTGGAGAAATGGGTTTCTCGGCCCCCCGAATTCCATCCCAGATCACATCTGGGACCTCATATGGGGTCAGAACCGAGAAGGTGCTGCAGCCTACTTCGGCGATTTTGCTGGCACGTCCGAAGTAGATAGGGCAAGAATCTGGTCGCTGAAAGCCACTGCTGGGATGGGCGAATCGAGCAGATCAGTTCCTGACCCAGCCAGGTCTAACCAGCTGCTGATGATGCAGGTGATTTTCCTTGCCTTTATCTCCTCTAAAATTCAGCTCTATTTTTTATTTTAACTTGTGCTCCTGTTTTCAGTTCGTGCACAATCAGACTCTCACTGTTGAGCTGATAGATACCCTACAAGATAGGGTAGACGCTGCCGAGCACGACAAAAAGGTAGCCGAAGAGGAGTTAAAGCTTGCTAAGCTGAAGCAAGCAACAGCTGAAGAGAAGCAGCAGAAGGGTGAAGAATACGAGAAAAAAGCTGCTGAAGCCTTCAAAACCTTCTGCGACGCTATGGAGAAGGAAGTTTTTCCCCCACTGATGGAAGGGGAAAAATTCCTCCAAGAGCACATGGGAGTGGACATCTCCAAATTCAAGGCTACCATTGAGAGCCGAATCCAGGAAGGAGCTGTTGCACAAGCTGAAGTGCAGCAACGGCTAGAAGCTCTTGAAGCCAGCAGAATGGCTGCTGAAGAGATGCTCCAAGCCAGGGATGTCCAACTCTCAGAGGCTGCTGCTGCTGCTGAAGCTCAGAGAGCTAAGCTCCAAGAAGCTGAGGATCATCTGATGGCCAAAAAGGAAGAAGTGGCCCAGGCCCAGACAGAGGCTTCCCAAGTTCAGCAGCAGCTGAATGAGCTAAAAGGTTCCTCCTTCAAGCTCGCCGATGAGCTGAAGAAATCCAAGGAAGACTTGGAGGAGACCCAGAAGAAGTTGGTTGATGCTGAGGCTCTACTCAAAGTCCGTGTCTATACCCAGGAAGAATATGAAATGGGTTTCAGAAACGGGTTCAGAGTGTGCCGAAGAGTCTGCCTTCATGCTAAGCCGAAGTTGGACTGGTCTAAATGTGCTGAATGGGTCCAGAATCCCGAAGACCCTCATATGAAGTATGCAACTCCAGCCGAAGCTGAAATCCTTAAGGCTGAGGAAGCCGAAGAAGAAGCTGAGAGAATGGAGTTGGAGGCTGAACAGAGGGAAAGGGAGGCTCGGCAGAGTGCAAAGCCTGCTTCTTCTGCTGCTGGGGCTGAGACCACCATGGGGCCCAACAATGCTGACCAGTCTGATCCTCGGGCTGAAGCATAGGAACTCGGGCATTCGTCTTCAGAATCTTACGGTTCATCATGCGCTCAATTTTAGACTTGTCGCTTTCTGAATTTTTGCCTTGTTTGTTTTTTGCTTCAGCTTGCCTTGTCGTACAAAACAGTTTATTTTTTTGCTTCTGTACGTATTTCGGCAGTTGTTATTTTCCGCTTGTGGGCGGCTGCCGATATAGTTTCTTAACTTATTTGAACTTGTAGCTCAATTTCTGAGCATAAATATTATTAATTTGATGTTCTTTTCTTCAGCTGCTTTGTTTTTGAGAGTTTTACTGTTTCTTCAATTCTGCTGAACATAAACTTGCACTGCTGAGCATAAATAAATATGGCTTCAGCTGAATAAACAATTTTTTTATTTCTTAAAAATGGGTATTCGAAACACAGGGCCAACTGAAGGCAATGCTTCGGATAATGGCTTTCTGGGATAGGCAATATCCCAGAATTGTCCATGGACTCACGCCTTTGGAGAACAAATCTTACTGAAGCTTGACTTCAGCTGAAAGACTAGAGTTCTTTAAAAAGACGAGTTTGCCAGCAATCAGAAACCCAGTTACCCGAAGGCGAAGGTTTCACACGAGGCTGAATAAACAATTTCCAACAGTTGCTGTTATCCTTGATTTTCTGTCTATCATTGAAAAATGGATATCCGAAACACAGGGCCAACTGAAGGTAATGTTTCGGATAATGGCTTTCTGGGATACAAGGCTCAGTTAAGGCAATATCCCAGAATTGTCCATGGACTCATGTCTTTGGAGAACAAGTCTTACTAAAGTTTGACTTCAGCTGAAAGACCAGTGTTCTTTAAAAAGACGAGTTTTGTCAGCAATCTGAAACCCAGTTACCCGAAGGCGAAGGTTTCAGACGAGGCTGAATAAAAAACCCTTAAAGAGTAGATAGAACCGAGAAAACTTTGAAAGGATAAAAAGTTGCAAACATTTATATAAATGGTGGCTCCAAGGCCTTTCATTAGTTCAAAATGTACTTACAAAGATTGTCCTGCCCCGAAAGGTTTACACATGATATTTTTTCAGTACATCAGCGTTCCAGTGATTTTTCAACTCAGTTCCATCCAACTGCTGAAGTCGGTATGTCCCTGGCTGAACACATCATAAATTTCATAAGGTCCTTCCCATGCAGCTGAGAGTTTCCCATGGATTCGGCCTTTCTGAACTGCAGCAGCATTCCGAAGGACAAGGTCTCCAATTTTGAGAGGCCTTGCATGGACCCTTCGGTTATAAAACTTGCTGATTCTCTGCCTATAGGCGGCCATTCTGTCTCGGGCTGAGTCTCTTACTTCGTCGAGGAAATCGAGAGATTCCCTCATCAGTCGCTCATTCTCAGCCGAGAAGTGGTGCACTCGAAGGCTCTCAGAGCCAATTTCCACTAGAAGGACTGCTTCGGCACCATACACCAGTTCAAAAGGTGAGTGGCCCGTTGCCTCTTTTTCAGTTGTCCGAAGGGACCAAAGGGTTCCAGGGAGCTCCTCCAGCCACTTGGACTTTTGATCTTCCACCCTCTTCTTGAGGGCATTTAGGATCTGTTTATTTGCGGCTTCGGCTTGTCCGTTACTTTGCGGGTGGCATACCGCTGAATATGCCAGTTTGATGCCGAACTGATCTGTATACCGCTTCAATGGTAAGTTATCAAATTGCCTCCCATGATCGAAGACAAATACTCTCGGGATGCCAAAACGAGTAATGATATTCTGCCAGATAAATTTTCTGACAGTTTGCTCTGTAATGTTCGAAGCTGCTTCGGCCTCGATCCATTTACTGAAGTAGTCAACACCAACTATCAGCCATTTTTTCTGATACACAGCCTCTGGAAATGGTCCTAGTATATCCAGTCCCCATTGGGCAAACGGGAGTGGATTAAGGATCGGCTGAAGATCCCTTGCTGGCTGGTGGATAACTGGAGCGTATTTTTAACATTTTTCGCATTTCCGGACCAGCTCCTTAGCATCTGCGATCATGGTGGGCCAGTAATATCTAGCCCTCAATGCCTTGTGGGCTAAGGTCCTTCCCCCAATGTGGTTCCCACAGATGCCGAGGTGAATCTCCCGTAGGATATAATCTGCATCTGTTGGTCCCACGCATTTCAGCAATGGGGCTGAGAAGGACTTTTTCAGAAGTTCCCCCCTGTAGACAATGAACCTTGAGCTGGTTCTCTTCATCTTGGAGGCCAAAGCTTTATCTTCGGGAGTTTCTCCCCGAAGCTTGAAAGCTAGGATGGGGTCCATCCAACTAGGCTCTGGGTCAGCGCAGCACACTTCAGGTGCTTCGTCGACACTTCTCTCTCGACGCACTTCTACATATACAGATCTGTTCAGCTCGGTAAGAGTTGAACTGGCAAGTTTGGAGAGTGCATTGGCTTGAGTATTCTGACCCCTTGGGATCAGCTGAACCTCAAAAGTTTTCAGCTCTGCAATAACTGACTTGGTCTTGGCAAGATAAGCTATCATGGAGGGCTCTTTGGCCTCGTAGCTGCCGCTAATCTGATATGCAACTAGCCGAGAGTCTGTTTTCAGGCAGACATGATCGGCTTCCAGGGAGATGCACAATTCTAGGCCGGAGATTGCTGCCTCTTATTCGGCTTCGTTGTTCGAGGCCTTAAAAGAAAATTTTAGTGCATACTCAAAGGATTTGCCTTCGGGAGAAGTTATCACTACTCCTGCCCCCGAACCATTTTCGGTGGAAGATCCATCTGTAAACACGGTCCAGAATTTCTTTTCATTGTCTAGCGCTTCTTGGTATGAGCATTCGGCCAAGAAATCCGCTAGAGCTTGAGCCTTAATGGCAGCCCTCGGACGGTAGCTGATGCTGAATTCGGTGAGCTCAAAAGCCCACTTGGCTAGCCTACCAGATTTTTCAACCTTGCCGAGAACTTTTTCCAACGGCTGATCAGTTAAGACCACTATCTGATGGCAATCAAAATAGGCCCTCAGCTTCCGAGCAGCTACTACTACCGCGAAAGCGACTTTCTCGAGTAGAGGGTAGCGAGTCTCGGCATCCGTCAGTGTATGACTGACAAAGTAGATCGGTTGCTGACTTTTACTTTCTTCCTTCAGCAGTACTGCACTGATGGTGGCTGGGCTAACGGCCACATACAGGTACAAAGTTTCTCCTTCTGCTGGTCTAGCCAGCGTTGGGAGTTGAGCCAGATGCTCCCGAAGCTGTTTAAAGGCGTCTTTTTGCTCTTCCTCCCAAACGAGCTCTTTTGTTTTCAGGAGTTTCAGGGCTTTGAAGAAAGGTAACCCCTTATCCGAAGCTCTGGAAATGAACCCCGAGAGGGCTGCCATTCCTCCGGTGAGCCGCTGAACATCCCGCTTTGTTTTCGGCTCAGGAAGGTCGAGTGCTGCTTTGACTTTGGAGGGATTGGCATCAATCCCCCTTTTGCTGACTATGAACCCAAGGAATTTCCCTGACTTCACGCCGAAGACACACTTCTTCGGATTCAGCTTCATTTGATGCTTTCTTAAGGTGGCGAAAGTTTCAGCCAGGTCCTTAACATGGTCCTCAGGTTTTTTGCTTTTGACGATCGAATCGTCGACATAGACTTCCATGTTTCGGCCCTTTTGATCGGCAAAAACTTGATCCACCAGCCTCTGATAGGTTGCCCCCGCATTTTTCAATCCGAAGGGCATCATTTTGTAATTGTACACCCCAGCGTTCGTGACGAATGCTGTCTTTGCTCGATCGTCGGGGTGCATGAAGATCTGATGATACCCCGAGAATGCGTTCATGAAACTAAGCAAGGCATGGCCACTTGTCGAATCGACTAGTTGATCGATCCTCGGCAAGGGATAGAAATCCTTCGGACAAGCCTTATTTAGGTCCGTGAAGTCAACGCACATCCTCCAGGTACCATTGGCCTTCTGAACCATCACCACATTTGCCAGCCATTCTGGATATTGGCAAGGTTCGATGAAGCCTGCCTCCAGCAATTTTTTGACCTCGGCTGCGATGTCTCGGTTCTTATTAGCGGAGTAATTCCGCTTCTTTTGCTTAATTGGTCGACACGTTGAGCTGAACAGCAAGACTTAGAGAGTCAGCCGAAGAACAAAAAGACTGGGACACCTGCTGACATAGGCAGCAGGCCAGATTATGAAGAGTCCAGTCCATCAGCAATGGACATGGACCAACATACTGAAACAGTTGGCCGAAGGAGACGTTGAGAAATGTGTAACAATCGGGATGGACCTTGATCCGAACACCCGTTGTGAACTTATTCAGCTCCTTCGGGACAACAGAGATGTGTTTGCTTTCTCGGCAACTGATATGCCCGGGATAAGTCCAGACCTCATCTCCCATAAGCTTAATTGGTCGACACGTTGGGTCAACATTAAGCTTATGGGAGATGAGGTCCGGACTTATCCCGGGCATATCAATTGCCGAGAAAGCAAACACATCTCTGTTGTCCCGAAGGAGCTGAATAAGTTCACAACGGGTGTTCGGATCAAGGTCCATCCCGATTGTTACACATTTCTCAACGTCTCCTTCGGCCAACTCAACTGTTTCAGTCTGTTGGTCCATGTCCATTGCTGATGGACTGGACTCTTCATAATCTGGCCTGCTGCCTATGTCAGCAGGTGTCCCAGTCTTTTTGTTCTTCGGCTGGCTCTCTGAGTCTTGTTGTTCAGCTGAAGAGCTAGCCTTTTCCCTTTCGGGCCCTTTACCTCTGGGTACAGATCCTTGGGCCGAAGCACTTAGGCCTTTCGGCTTTTTTGTTCTTGGCTCTCTTTCTTTTTCTTTCTCCTCCTCATCCTTGTCGTCATCTGGGCGACTACTGGATGGCTTGAGGTAGTTGCACCTTCGGGCGTCCTTTTGGTTGCCCTGTATCCTTTCGGGGAAGCCGGCGTCTGAGACGTAAATCATCAGCTGATGGTAAGTTGAGATGACCCCTTGGATCTCATGAATTATGGGTCTCCCCAAAATCACGTTGTACACTGAAGGAGCGTCAATGACCAAAAATTCAATCATGACGTTCTTGGCTGCCTCATCGCAGCCGATGGTGATAGGAAGTGTCACCTTCCCATCTGGATAAGTTGAAGCCCCGTTGAACCCGGATACCGGGTAGGGTACCAGCGTAAGGTGCTTGGGCTTCAGCTTGATTTGATTGTAGGCCTTTCGGAACAGAATGTTTGCTCCGCTGCCACCGTCAACAAGGACCTTACTGACGTCGTGGTTGGCCACCGTGGCGATGATAACCAACGGATCCTCGTGAGGGAACCTTATCCCCCGGCAGTCGGCGGCTGTGAACGTCATGTTCGGCACCGGCGATTGGGGAGACTGAATGTCAGCGTTGTTCACCTGGTGAGTCAAAGCCCTAAGGTGTCGCTTGTGCTCCCTCCGAGAGCATATTCCTCCCGAGATAACATTGATCGGAGAGAATTTCCCCTCCGGCTTTTTACTGTTCTTCCGGGGGAAGTCGAGGTCTTGCCGAGAGTCCTTTGCTGACTTCTCGGACTCTTTTTTCTCGCGGTGATCCGCGATGTATTTTTTCAAGTATCCCTTCCGGACCATGTCCTCTATCTGGTCCTTCAGTTGGATACACTCCTCAGTGTTGTGTCCCGGAGACTCGTGGAACTCGCACCACTGATTTTTATTTTTTCGCTGATACCACTCTGGGAGTGGTCTCGGCTTTCGGTAACTCTGCTCCTCCTTCGTCACGCTGTAAATTTTGGCGCGTGGAAGAGAGAGCGGAGTGTAGGACTCGTATCTGCCTGTGTATGAGGCAGATTTTCCCTTCTTTGGGTCGCTGGCCGAAGATTGCTCCGAGGCCTTTGACTTTCCCTTTGCCTTATGGCCTTGGCCTTCAGACAAGGGTATTTGTCTTTGTTTCCCTCCCCCGAATTGAGGTTGGGTTTTCGCTTTGTTCCATTCTTTGGCTCGGATGAACTTATCCGAGGCATTCAGAGCTTCCTCCAAGGTCTGCGGGGTATGCATGACCATGAAGTCTAGGAACTTCCCGGGCTTAAGGCCATTCTGCATTGCAAAAACGGCTAGCCCCTGGTCCAGCTGACAGATGCTGGATGACTCGTTACTGAAACGGGTCAGATAGTCTCGGAGGCTTTCGGTTTCCCCCTGTTGCAGACTCATGAGTTCTGCAGTAGTCTTCTCTCGGCGGTTTGCCGTGGAAAACTTGCTCCTAAACTTGGAGGACACATCATCCCACCCTGCTATGGAGCCTTGCTTTACTCCCTTGGAGATCCACGCTTGCGCGACCCCCTTGAGAGTGGTTGGGAAATATTTGCACCAAGTCGCTTCGGATCTGGGGCAAAGATGCATATGAGTCTCATACGAGGCCACGTGGTCCTTCGGATCCGAGGTCCCGTCATATGTGATGTGCGACGGTATTTTAACCGTGGGCACGTGCTCTTCCAGTATCCATTGCTCGAATGGCGAACTGGCGGGTAGCATAACGGCCTTGCCCTTGTTCCTGGCCGAAGGGACCGCGCTCCGCCCTCTTAGAGAGGTAGGAGTGGTTTTCGTCCCTGGCTGGGAAGTCTGGGCCTCGGCCGCAGGGAACGAGAGGCGACTGTGCACGCTCGGTTCCTTGCCGCCGAGTCGGTCGAGGACGCTTCGGCGAACAGTCTCAGGTTGTTCTCGGTGAGTAGATTCTGGCCGAGAAGCTGAGCTGCTGCTCTTATGCATTTCTGGTCGGGAGGATGAGGATCCTTTGAAAAATTGAGGGTTCTTTTTCCTCTCTTTTTCATTTTTCCAGGTATCCTCTTCCCATTCTTCCAGTTCCCGGAAGGAAGGAAGCTTCCCACCATCATGGTCTAGCTTCCTCCGCTGATGCCGGGTATGCGGAGGAGTTCGATCACGAGGTGGTGGCATATTTTTTGCCCTCATTGCCTCCATGAGCACTGCCAGCGCTCTTGCCACCTCCTCCGAGCTGGGCCCCGTCAAAGGGGTCCTCGGCCGAGTATGGGAATGAGGGCGCACAGTCGATGGTTGGCTTTGGGGCACTGAATGTGTCCTATGATCGGACTCACCCCTGCTAGACCGAGAGTGACTCGGCCTATGATGAGAGTTATGAATTACGGTAGAAAGAGAATCCTCCCTGTATGATCCTCCCCCCGAGCTGGCACCCTTGGGAGAGTTCCGGTCCGGCGAGGGTGATGGTGTAGGGGTTTTAGGCTTTTCGCCTGCTCCTTGACGGAGGCCTTTGCTCTTGTGGTTCTTAGCCATTGCTACTAAGATAATTGCAAGATGATCTTGGTTAGAAATTTGGCTTAAAGATTTTTGAAAGTAATCCCCGCAGACGGCGCCAAATTGTTTCGGGTGAAAACAACGAGACCTTGTCGAAGGTCCGATGAAGTGGAGAAGACTAGATTCGATCCAAGTAATGTTGGGCCGAAGGTTTCCTGCACAGTAAACACACGTAAACTAGCCTCGGGGGTGTTGTCGAGGAAGGCCCCTCCGATGCTAAAGTCAGTACAGTGCGTAGAAAGAGAACACTATGCAAGAGAATTAATTGCTTGAGGCTTTGCTTGAATGAATGTACAAATGTAATATTGATGGCTTTTATACCTCTGCATACATGGAGAAGTTGGGCCTTAGCCCAATTGGCTTGCCTTGAGGACTGATCTTTGACTTTAGCACAATTGGAGAGATGAACCTTGACCTTGGGCTTTTAATTGGATCATTTAATGCCTAAGCCCAATTGGACTAAATTGGACCCAAACAGAATTATTTAGATAATTGACATAAGTTCCACATTTCAAATTATTAACAGTTAACTATGAATCTGATACTGCAAATCACGATAAAGAGACAATATGTATGTGACCAAAGCAAAGATAATTCGGGAGACAATCAGATTGCTATCCTTGAGTCTAACTAAAGCAACTCAGACAAACTACTTGGCCATACTTCAATGTAATCCTGGCACAGTTGACACCATTATCCAGCGACCAAGCTCACAAGAATAAAGGCTACAGCTATTCAGAACATATTTCTGTCCAACATATTTTCCACACTTCCACTAAGCTAATACTACTCTCGGATTACATTGGCATAAAAGGGGCCATCCGCAGAATCAGGCCATCAGCAGCTCACGCGAGTCAGGTGACTGCAAAATTACTTTGGATTCCTTAAGACAATGATAACTGAGTCTCCTCGAAGGAACATCTTGCTAATGAACCTGTCCTTGTTCACTGGCTGTGCCTTTTTCTTCCCTTTCCCAGTCTTTGGAGTCTGCGACATGCCAACAAGAAATTACATTAATATCACAGCATGTGAAAAGCCATGAAATAGATAACTTTGCTCCCTCCAACTTCAAAAAATGACAGTTCTGTTTTTCCTTTCAAGTGTTAAACTGCATAAACAATTATATGTTCCATTCTCAGGACCTGATACTAAGTAATATTTAATCATGGGGCAAAGAGGGAAGGGGATTGTAGATAGTTAAGACAAACCTCAGTCCACATCTCCCTGACATTTTCAAGAACCATATTGCAGTGACGATCAAAAGCTCTCACACGTCCAAACAATTTTCTGTTGTTTCGGCAATTGATAAGGACCTGAAGAGGTAAATCAGAAGATTTAAATACCAACAGAGCAAATTGCGATATAAAGGGATGTGTAAACATGCTCCTCTTGCTAGGTAATATTTTGGAATATGAAAGCAAATACAGAAGGGAGTGTATATCAATATATTGTGGAAATACCAACAGAGCAAATTGCGATATAAAGGGATGTGTAAACATGCTCCTCTTGCTAGGTAATATTTTGGAATATGAAAGCAAATCAAAAGGGAGTGTATATCAATATATTGTGGAAATCGTAAATAATGATAAATTCAACTTAAATGAGAAAATGTGAATAAAGTAGTTATCTGGTACCTGCGTGTTATTCTTGACACTCATCATAAGTACAGATAGTGGGCCAGTATTAAACTCCTCTTCCTCATTCTTTCCCTTCAAAAGTTATCAAACAGTACAGTTGTTCATCAGCTTGAGTGTAGAAGCAACATAATCAGTTAACACGCTTAACAGAAGACGAATTAGATAGGCCATCTAAAGCATAGTTCATGCAGAAGCCATTTTAATATAGTCCAAAATATTCCAGGTGCACCTTATTATAACACCTTAGCACAGAAGAGTGAGCACATTACCTTACAAAACTAATATGCAAAGCACCTTCTAAGTCACAACAATATTGATACTGATTTAACAAATTTACAGTGATATAGATTTCATTTCCAACTTGAACCAACATTTATCTACTCCGCAAATTCCTCTTGCAGTCCAACTAATATACAGTTTATGTCCCCTATTACTATTTTAGAAATGCTAGATTGCAAGAAGCTTTCAAGAGTTTATACAACAAAATGCCACTGTGGTGATTAATCAATCAATCAAAGCCTTAATCCCATAAGTGGAGTTGCTACATAAACCAAAAGTGATTATTCCGTAGTCATCCTGAAAAATCTTCCTCTTCCATCCCTTACGATCAAATACCTCATTCTCATGCAAATCCATATATTTCATATCCTTCCTAACCCCTTCCAACCAAGTCATTTTCGGTCTCCCTCTACCTTGTTTAACCTCTCCATGATCCACTCTTCATATTGACAAAAAAAAACAATGAGCTATTAGGTAACACTCTCTTTACCGGAACGGAATTAATCTTACGGACTTATAAGCCCTAAAAGCGCTAATTCGACCTTAAAAGCCTTAAGCTTATCATTATCTGGAGTTATCGGACCTAAATCTATCTTTTCATTTTCATATTCAACATCAAATTATATTATCTTATCAGCCTGGAACTTAATAGACCTTAATTAACTTATTTCAAAACTAACTTAACCCAAAACGACCAAAACCACTTCTACAATTTGGAAAGAATAACACGGAACAATTAATTACTAGTCACAGAGCACTTAGGAATTAATATATGCAGAAGTATTTAGAACTTACTGGAACATCTTCCTCCATTGTTAGGCTGAAAATGAAACCCAAAAAAAAAAAAAAAAAGTATTAGTAAAACAGGATACATTATTAGTTGAATCCAAACATTAAAGGGTTGTGCGCAATCAAATTTGATTCAATTATCAGATCATCAAATAAAGCTGATAATTTTAGGGATATGTGATTCAATTATCAAATTTCTAGCAACACAATCGCTGGTTATAATCTTAGTATGTAGTTCAGATTTTCGAACCCTACACTTGACAATTAAATTAAATTAAATTAAACCCTAGATTATGAAATTCATATGATAATTACTAAAAGAAACCAACAACTTACCTCGAACAAATAATTTGTAATGTAGAACGTCAAGTGCGATGTCGAAGTGCGATGTCGAGTGCGCTTCAATGGAGAATTGAGAGAGAGAGTGGAGCAATTCAAAATAAAACCCTAACCTGCCCAGTAATATATGACATATGGGTCAGTTTCGTCCAATAAACAAATGGGCCGGGTTTCGATACGATTACAAAGTGTTGTCAAGTGTCTACACCCCGGAGTAGGCAGATTTGCCTGCACCCCCACTGGCCACATGTTCATTTTTTTGGAATAAATTATTAAATACTTAATTTAATTATGCTAGTAAGACGTGAAATGTTTAAAATATTACTATTATATTTTTGTATTTGTGTTTCTTGATGACTAATTTGTTATTAATAAGTATAGTTATTTAATGAATTTACAAAAGATTTTGTTTAAAAAATACCTTTCGATATTATACAAAATTAATTCAATCAACTATAATATCATTGGTGCTTTATCATTCGAAATTGGCAAAAGCTAACAAACGTTCCAGGGGCGTTAGATAAGATAGCTAAAAGTCGAAAAATTAGATCAAAATGAACATTAATAACACCGATCAACGTGTGATTTTGACATGCATTCCCAAATTAATACCACTTTAGGAAATATTTTCAATGCTTAACAACGCCCCGGGGGTGCTCGTTAGCAAAATCTTTTGAAATTATTACACACCCATTGTTTCTTAGGCGTAAAGGGGAACATCTTTAACTTCTCAAATGTACATTTACTATTTAAAAAGTACACGTCTAGTAATGTAGAGTTATCATCCGTGTTTACCCAAAATCCAATGTTGTTGCGTGTTTACCTTACAATCAAAATCTCGACACCATTATATATAACACCTTCAACTTCCTTAGTTGATATTTTGTAAAATAAGATATCAAAATTGGAAAAAAAAAAATGTAATAATTGTGAACACACTAAAAACAAAAATAAACATTTAAGAATATAGTAATGAACATTCATGCAAATAAAAAATGACAGACTATAAAAGAATGATCATCTTCCAATATAAGAATGTACAAGTTTTAAAATTCATATGAACATAATTTTCAATGAGAGAACGAATGTGAGTTAAATACTCCGTATAAACCAACAACTTGTCAAAAAAATAAAAAATAAATATAAACCAACATCTATCTATGTGAAAATGAACATTAATCAAATTATAAACGAACATCTATTAATATATGAATGATCATATATTAATATTTCAACAAAAATCCATCAAAGTGATGTTGAACATTGTAAAACAATATTTGAAACTAGAAAACTCTTATTTTAGAATTATGCTAGATAAACAATACAAGTTTATTATTACAACAAAAATGATAATGAACAAGATATGATATATTAATCTTGTAGTTCTTTAACATAATGGAATGAATTTACTTTATCGAATAAATATATATATAATTAACAAAACAATGAGGACACACTTAAGATGATAATTTATTTATTTATTTATTTAATGGGGAAAAAAATCATCTTAAGTGTAAAAAGCGGGAAGAGAGAATGAGGTGAGGGGAGGATGGGAGAGAGTAACCTTTCATTTTTCTTTAAAATCTCTTCAACTTATTTAAGGGGAAGGAAAATAGATCATTTCATTTCCTTTTTCACACCTTGTCCTATGTCTTATCCAAATAAGGAATAATATATCCCTCACTTTCCCTCCAAATATTCCTTTGCAAACATAGTGTAACACAAATCGTTAACAATTTTGTTAAGTAATTAAATCGTGAATAAATGAGCTAACAATTTTTCTTTCATAACACGATTACACTTTTAAACTGTTAAATTCTATATATCTACTAATCATAAGTAGTATTTTATAACTTTATAAATATAATCGATATAAGCCAATCACGGTCTTAACTATGTAGGCCATAGGTAAAGTCGTAAAGAATACAAAATAAGTTATAGACTTATAGATGATTGACATGAGGGCATGGACTGACCAATAAAAGGAGAGGATTTCTGAGGGTATAGTACCTTTAGTCCTTATGGACTCAAGGGAAGGACTGGGCCCCACTTGTACAACAGTCAACAATTAAATAGCATTTAAAAAAGCAAATGTTAAAAAAAAAAAAAAAAAAAAAAAAAAAGCAAGATAGTATTGTGGGTCCTTTTTGTCATAATTTGTCCCAAATTAATTGTTATTTCTGCCAAACTTCATTCATTCTTTATTTCTTTATTTCCCCCATTCACAAAATTCTTTATTCTCAAACTTATCTCCAATCTTTATTTTTTATTGTATTTTTTGCAACAATAAATTACAAGAATCAATTTAATCATTTCCCATTCAATTTCTTGTAATTCATGTTTTTGAGTTTTGTAAAATAATCTTGCGATATTCGTTGGGCCTTTGATTTGTTGTGTAGTTGGGTAATTATTGTTTCAGCCTTTTGTCGTTAATGACATAATACACATGGGCATGCATAACAGCGGCTAACGTAGACAGTTCCATAACATGGATAGTATCAGTGAATGAACCGACAAAGATAGGGCTTATCTTTGTTGGTATAGCATATACAAGAATCTGCTCTAGTTGGTATGCTAGCTTGGGGTCGAATATGGGTAATAGATTTTCTGGAATAACTCTAACAATGTCGATATTCTCATTATAGTGTGGTAGTTAGATTTAGAAGTGGGACAATTATATTTGAGTTAGTATGGATACACTAGTTATTTAATAATGAATGTCATTTCATATTTCTCCTCTTCAACGACATATTATTAACTCATGTTGCAGGGGTCATGTTACATTAGAGTTAATATGATATATATATATATATATATATAGTTGAATGATAATATGATATATACCATCAACCAAGTTAATGGTATGTAAATATATACCAACAAAGGTCATTCTTGTTTCCTACTCTTTAGAAAACTCTAATGTAACATGACCCCTGCAACATGAGTTACAATAAATATATATATATATATATATATATATATATATATATATATATATATATATATATATATATACCAGCAACTCATTCAAGCATATATACCAGCAAAGTTTTCCATGGTAAAAAATGATCTTTGTAGTACTACCAACACATTAAAAAAATCATACCAGGGTGAACTAACATAAGCACAATTGAACACAGCTGTCAAACGCTGCTAATGGTTTTGGATTGTGGCTAAATAGAATAAAGGGGATTGTATCAACTTATGACATTGCTTTTGTAGTTGTCAATGAGGTGTGTGATGAAATAGAAATAGTTCGTTGTCAATGAGGTGTCACTACTAGAAATAGGCCAAATTCCGACGGACATGTTTTTTCGTCAGAAATCCAGTAAATTCCGACGGAATAAAATTCCGTCGGACATTTACGACGGATTTCCTACGGAATAAAAATCCGCCGGAATTTATGGGCTTCCCGACGGAATATTCCGTCGGAAATATAATGTTTCGACGGAAATAAAATCCGTGGGAAATTTCCTACGGATAATTCCGTCGAAACAATAAATTCCCTGCGGAAATTTAATTTCCGACGAAATATTCCATTGGAAAATAATAAAATAAAATAAAAAAACTAACCCTAAAAACCCTAAAAAAAACCGGTTCCCCACCCCCTTTTATTTCTCTTTTCTCTCTCCCCTCCTCTTCTCTCCGCCTCCAGCTCTTCTCCTCTCTTTCTCTCTCCTCATTTCTCTTCTCCTTTCTCTTCTCCTCTCGCCTCTTCTCCTTTCACGTTCTCCTTCTCCCTCATCTTCTCCTCTTTGGTTCTTCCTCTCTTCTCCCCTTTCACTTTCATAGCCACCAACACCGCCGAACACCCTCAACGCAACACCAAGTACGAACACCGCCGTCAACGAACACCTTCAACGACGCCGCCAACACCAAGTTCACCAACAACGACCTTTTTTTATTGATGTCAACACCAAGTTCGCCAACACCAAGTTCACCAACACCAAGTAGATCTAGCCTTTTTTTCATTTTAAATTTCGATTTTAGTTAATTATTGATGTCATTGTAATGTTAATGTATAATTTTTGTTAAATTTATGTATATTTATATATTTCTGTGAATTGATTTGGGTAATTTTTGTTGATTTTTTATGATAATTTTCGGTTATTTTTTTTGGAATTGATTTGTGGTGTTTTGGTTTGGTATGGGTGGGGTTTTAGGTTTGGTGTGGGTGGGGTATGTGTTGGGGTGGTTTCGGTTTTGTTGGGTGGGATGTTGGTGGTGTTTTGGTTGTGTACGGTAGTGGGTTTGGGTGTGTGTTGATGGTGGTGTGTGAAGGTGGGATAGGTGGTGGTGTACGGTGGTGGGCTAGTGGGTTTGGGTGTGGGTTGGTGGTGGTGTGTGGGTGGTTTCGATGGTGTTGCGTGGTTGGAGCTGGTAGGGGTGGTGCGTGAGGGTGGTTGGGGCTGGTAGGGGTGGTGCGTGAGGGTGGTTAGGGCTGGTAAGGGGCAGGGGGTGGGCTGGTGGTGTTTGTGGGGTGGGCTGGTGGTGGTGTGGGTGGGTAGGGGGGTAGGGGCAGGGGGTGGGCTGGTGGTGTGTGGGGATGTAGGCTGGTGGCGCTGGGTGTGGGTGGGGTGAGGCTGGTCTTTTTTTTTTTATTATTATTATTGACCTTTCCAAAGGAATTTTCCGTCGGAATGTACCTCTTTCGACGGAAAATTCCGTCGGAAACCTACCCACCTCCGACGGAAATTTCCATCAGAAATTTGCGACGGAATTTCAAATAAAGTCAAAAACAGCGCCGACAGAATTAGATCCGTCGGAAAACCCGTCGGAATAACGATATCCGACGGAATTTCCGCCGGAAAAGGTCGAATTTCCGACAAAGGCTGTTACGACAGACTAACTCCGACGGAATTCCGTCGGAAAGCCTGATTCCGACGGAATTTCCTATGTTTCCGACGGAATTTTTCCGTCGGAATCCAACTGTTTTCTTGTAGTGTGTAATTAGTAATAAGTATGATAGGTTTTGGGGAAATACTACTTGCCACGATAGATGTCAACCTAGTAGGACGTCAATGTATGTTTCATATAAAAGCCAAATGCCTTGTCGATCCTACAGATGGAGCCTCAACATCCTTATGACAAATAGTTTGCATCCTAATATAATGATGCAATTGTTGTAATGTATGAACATGCATATAATAATAATTCCTTAATAGGAGACTTAATACCCCGTATTTTTATACGTATTTTAATTTAAATAAGTATTTCTTAAAGTTTTTAAATAATTCGAAATGAATTATTTATGGTTTTTATTAATTTAAAAAGAATTATTTTAATTAAAAAGTTTATTTTTAATTATTTAATAATCTTGAAAATATTTGATGTCATGATTTGGAAAATATTGGGGCATATTATTTTATAAAAAAAGATAATTTTTAAAGTATGGTATTTAAGGAAAGTCAAAATAATAGTTTGACTAGGAAAGGGATCATTAAAGGTAGTAAAGGAATTTTAAGTAGGAGGGATATTTAGAGGGGGTATAAATACCCATCATATGCCTTAGGTGGAATGTACCTAAAAGTAAACTCTCTCTCTCCTCTTATTTTCTTTTTCCCTTAATTTTTCCCCTTCCCTTTCCCCTTTATTTTATTTTATTTTATTTTATTTTCAATCACCACCACACGGCCGGCGCCACCACCACACGCCACCACCGGCCGGCAGCAACCACCATCGACGCACGCTAGTAGCGGCGGCCACCAGGCGGTCGCGCGACAGCCGCCCAGCCATGGTGGTTCGTGCGCCCTTTTCAAAAAAAAAAAAAAATTTATTTATTCTTTTTGTTTATAATTCAATCTACCCTAAATCTAATTATTGTTTTTGGGTTTTGGGATGATTTTATGATGTTTGATAATAAGTATTTTGTATATAAATTTTCAGATTTGGTTTTGAAATAAAAAGCCCCAAATTAAAAACCCTAGGTTTCTAAATTAATGTTTATTGATGGAATTTGATTGTGGTTGATTAAAACTATGGAAATAAGTGTTTTTAAACTAAATTACAGCAAGTTTATACGTTTTAATAATGCTGGAATTTTATATATAAGTTATAATTATGTTTCTTGAAAGGATTTTTAATTACCCATTAATTGGGAATAAAAGTAAGGGTTTTAAATTAAATTTCAGCTTATTTTGGAGGGTTTATGAGTGATCTAAAGAGTGTATATATTGCTGGAAATTTGTGTGGAAGAAGTATTAATACTTCTTTGTATTTTGGTTTGTAGGAGACTTCCAAGTGAGTGAATTTATTTAGTTGTGGCGAATTTGAGATCATATTCAAGGTACGTTCGCGTACTTAGTAATTATTTGAATATGTAGAAGCATGCTAGGCTTTGCTTAATTAATTCCAAGTAGTGTCATGATAGGTGATGGTTGGAATTTGTTGATTAGATCGATGTTGGTGAATGATTTGTGATGTATGAATTATTATGGTGAATTGGTGATTGGAATTAATTATGTTGGCATGTTGGTTATGAACCACACTTTTATTATTGGCATGTTAGAGAGCATGTTTAATTAAACTAATGCTTAATTTGGTTTGGAATATGAAAAAAGGGAATTTTATTATGGTTCATAAATTTTTAGTGATGCTTTAAGCATGGGAATTGAGCTATTTAAGTATTTTAGTACATAGGAATAAATTATACTGCGGTGCTTATATGTACTTAAGGTGTTTCTAACACCAAGGGATAGGATTTGCGATGCATTATGCGTTTAAGGTGTCTTTGACACTGAGGTAGATTAAAGAGGGTTCAACTATTAAATTTATGTGGTCACTAATTATTCAAGAATTAAATTGGTATGTTTGATTGCTTGAATGGTTTATAATGTTTGATTGTGCTATGGTTTGAGAGTCATCACCAAGTATAATAATATGTAAACAACGTAAAGTGAAAGAGATTACACACCAAAACTCTTGGAACGTATATACCTTGAGTATGAACATATGGGGGGAGTTATGGGGTTTTATATTTAACCATGACTTCTACTGGGAGTACAGGACGCTGTATTTTCCTTTTTATTTATCTTATGCGTAGGACGTCCAGTCCCTTCATGTGACATTTGCCTACCCGGTTATCTCCCGGTGTAGTTTACCTCAATTTATTTGAGGCAGGGATTTGGTTGGAAACCCGTTCGATGTGTAATCAAAATTAAATGAACATTGGTATTGGTCTAGTTAGGTGTTGAATGTTTTGTATGCTTGTAAACGGGTACAGCACGGTAAGTTATCTTGATGGTAGGATGAAAGCATGTTAGTGTGTTCTATTACGCTTATGTACTCAGCATTGCTGATTGTGTGTTTGTATGTTTGTTTGGCCTTGTCTTTACCTTGGCCCTACGACGATTCATTTATAATGGCGAGTAGTGGGGACAAGTAGAGAGAAGCTTTTCAGGTGATGAAGCATTTTCATGAAGGGCATGAGTGAAGAGCGAATCATGTTTAGTTCTCATAGGAATATGATGTGTTTTATTTGCTTTGAATATTATTTATTTTATTCTGCTCATGAGACTAACGCAAAGGGTTTTAATATCGTTTGTTTTTAAGGGCCTACAATGCTTCTGAGTTGTAGGTTGACTTTGTTTGACTTAGTTTGACTTTTACTTTCGTTTGGTTTGACTTTTAAAGTAGACTTGTTTTAAATGGTTTTAAAGGTAGTCTTCCGCTGTGTGAGTCTTTGATATTTGCCTTAGCCGTTTTCACTGTGGCGGTAATGTCTTAGATTTTCCTATTTCGTATTTTAAAAAGGGCAAAATAGGTATTTTACAGGAAATGAATTTCTAGGGTGTTACAGAAAATATAGTTTACTTTGTACGATAATATAGTTTACAAAAGGGTGGTATACCTATAGTCAAAGTGCAAACCAATAGCCACTCTATTGGTATGTACCCTTGACATACATACTAACAAAATCATCAAACCATATTATGGTATACCAACATGATCTGAATTTGTACCACCAAAATAGCAAAAGGTAGTGCCTAAACGTAAAGTACTAGCATCACGTACTAGCAGCATTTAACTACTACCATCATCACCTACACATATTTTTTCAACCACAAAAAATATTTACAAATTGCATTGTATTGAGGTAAATCATTTCCCTTGCCCTTTATCCCATGCCTCCACTAACTTGTGAACGTCCCCCCAGCGTCAGTTGGACGAGCATAGTAGGTCACCCAAAACAGCGGGACTACTCTTCGAAATCGCCGGAGCTCAAATCGCAAACTGGTGGTGTAACCTTCAAATCACCACCTTCGAATCGCCACCTTCAAATTCGCAATTTTCGTCGACATTTTACTCTACAAAACCCTTATGTTTTCTCTCTCCTCTAGAAATCCTATTTTTTTTTTTTTACTTTTCAATTGCTTTTTCTTTTACCCTTTTCTTTTATTTATTAAAATTCATTTTTAACACTACCTGACAATGTGCAGGAAGGGGGGGGGGCACTGCTTTTCTCTTTCTCTTCAATCAACAAGAAAGTTACCAAAAAAACCCTTCTCTTGAGTCCATAAGGACTAAAGGTACTAGACCCTGAGAATTGCTCATAAAAGGGTTGGTTAAGCATGACATAAAGGCATAATGTGACACAACCCACCTTGCTTGGTATGGAACGAGAGACATGTCAGTGGGTCAAGAATCATACATGTACATCGTTTTCAAATTTTTGGCTCAAGTTATATAGGAGCACGATGGGCTGACTTGCTTAGTTTTGACCACTTTACTTAAAATTGAAGTAAATTATTTGGAGGGGGGGGTTTGGTACGATGGTCGATGGTATGTAGGCTGATCATGAACTTTGTTTACGTAAAATCAGGACAACCAACATGACTTTTTAGTCCGCTCTAAACTTGACTCGCTTAATCACAAGAAATGGGGGTATGACATGCCCGACCGTGCTTAGCTTTAGTTATAAGTTTCATGTCCGGAACATTGATTTGTTTTAGCAATACAACAAGCTTAGGTTTATTTTCTTTGATGAACATTTAACATTTATCTAATGACAAAGTCGATGATTGTTGTTACAAGTACTCCCTCCGTCCCAAAATATCTGGGATGTTAGACTTTATTCACTATTCATATATTAGCTTTGACCATGATTTTTTACTAAAAAACATATTTTATCACAAAATATGTTGTTAGATAGGTATTAATATAAAGTTTCATAATATAATTTTTAAAATAATTTTCATTTATATTTAATTATATAAAAATAAAGTCAGACTAGTGTATTGACATATATGCAAAGTTGACTGTGTAAAATATTCTAGAACAGAGGAAGTATCATTTACCCAAATTCCCATTAAAATACCCTTTCAACCCTTGATATAAGCGTGAAGTAGGGGGTTCAAAAATTGGTCCGGATCGACCCGGACCGGTCTCCGGGTCGAGAAATTTATTTTTCCGATCTTCGGTCCGGTCCAAAATCCTATAAAAACCGGTCTTGGACCAGACCAGTTTTTTGCTTAAAATTATACGTAAAACCTTTAATAATGATTAAGATTATCCTTAACAAGCTTGAAAAACTTTAGTCGTATGAGTTTTTTTGTACTAAACATACAAAAAAAGAAGTTAAAATATTGTTTTTCCTTAATTTTTTTTTCGAGTTTTTCTATAAATTATTTAAAATTTAGAATTTTTTTTTTTATTAAAATTCTAAAATCGGTAACCGATTCGGTCCGGGTTTGGTCCTAGCTTAATCGGTGCGGTCTTTCGGTGTTTGGTCCGGTCCGGGTTGATACGGTCCGATCTTGGATCAATGAACAGCCCTAGCGTGAAGTTTATCCAGTCTAGGAGACAAAACTTGGAATTTGTCTCTTTTTATTTATCATAAATTTTTAGTCAGGCTACGAGGCAGCGACACTTGACGTTTCAACTTTTTGCCAAGTGTCGTGCCACGTAGGCAACAATTAAATATTAGTATGACACATAGGGTTTATGTGGATATATTTTTTATGACTAAAAAAGTTGTATTTTTTAATAGGATAAACTTGGATAGATTTTGTAAGATAAAAAAGTTAGTTTAGAGTTTTATTTTCAACAATATTTGGATAGATTTATAGGATAAAATTGTTGGTTTAGAGTTTTATTTCCAATAAAATACCAATATTTCACCGGTACAAAATAAATTATAAGTTTAGCCATAGCACGAGACAGTTGATGTTTCGGCAAATGTCACGCAGATTAAATAATTTATCATATAATTTTTTTTTACATCATAAAATTTTTTTGGAGCGAAGGAATTAGTTCAAAACGTACAACGTTCATTTATAATATATTCTAATCGATTGAAATAAAATACTTCAATTCACAATCTAATATGATTTTATTACTGTATGTAAACCTGTCAATCGAGTCGGGTCATGGGTCATTTTGGGTCGGGTCACTTCAGGTCACGGGTCAAAAAAATTCAACGCTAGCCCAAAGTTTCGGGTTCGGGTCAACCCAACGGGTTAGAATAATATTTTTTAATTTTTAGAAATTTCTAATATTTCAAGTTTACTTTGTTATATTTACTATGTATAATTTTTTAAATTGAATATTTTCACCAATATTATTATTAGTCACTACTACATAATTTAAATAGTCACAGACATGAGCACATCAATTCCTAACTAATTTTGTATCAATGACATATTTTAAACTTGATACGTTATAAAAAGTTTATCTTAAAATTCAATAAAAAAAAAATCGGACATAGCACGGGTTACCAAACTAGTTTATTATAAAGCAAACTCTCTAAGCAGTAGAAAATCGTTCAAGTTTTTTGGTATCTACACTCGATTTCCAAGTTCCAACATCATCGACTCGTCTGTTCCCTCGAACTTGAAAAAGTGCCCGCTTTCATCCTCCTTTTACCCCCACTTTCTCAGATCTTCTACTACAGGTATATTTTCTTCTTGATTGATTTCCTACTTCCATCAGAATTTACAGATTAATGCAATTTGATTAATGGGTTCTTAAAAATTCAATCTTTTATTTTCCCCTTTTCTCTAATTTGAATTGGGTAGTACTATTTGATGATTTTGTTCAATTTTTAATCCAATTACGCTCATTTATAGATTTAATAATCCTCAAATATTGTTTATGAGTAGTGATTGTCACCTGCATTAATGAAGGTGGTAATTTCATTGAGCTAAAAATGATAGCATAAATTATAGGTTAGTCAGTTAGCGTAATGGGGATTTCTTGGTTTTTGATTTTACCCACATTTGCAATGATATATTGCAGATATGAGGGTGGTTTTATGTCAAGATGAATGTGCCCTGTGAGAATGCATCCTTATAGGGTAAAATGGCAAGTATACACCAAAGAGGAGATGTTATTGTTAGTGTGGGTTCCAAGGCTAATGAAAAAGGTGATGGTGTCCCTGTTCGAGTTGCTCGTAGGCCTAGGAGGTTCGGTTCGATTAGTCGACAAAGACTCTCGGTTTGGTTGTTGTTTATTGGAGCTGTGTTCTTCATGTACATGACATTTTTCAGTGTTAAAGTGCACTTTCATGGTGAGAATTTGTGTTCCTGATACATATCATGCATTTTTTTTTTTAATAAATAAAGTCATTTAAGTATAAGAATTTATTAGCATCCAGCATGACATCGTAGATATGTATATATATGTTAATAGTTCAATTCCTTTGATTTGGTTGTTTGTTCTTTTGAATTTGGCTTGATTTATGTATTTCTAAGCATATATGGAAGAATAGTGGAAAGTGTTGGGGGTTGGGGGGAGGGGGGAATTAAAGAGTTAAGTGTTTGTGAACTTTGGCTCGGAATGGAAAATAGATCATAAATGAACTAGGTAGATACCAGTCCTGTCATCTTCTTCAGAAAAATGGATTCCAGTTTCTTATTTCGCTGTACACAAACACATCGAATTCTTTATTTTGAAATTTAAGGCATAAATGTTCTTCCTTACCCACCTACCCACCCAATTGTCCTAGCTCTTACCTTCTATTGGGTTTATCTGTCTATCTTCCTTTGGAGTTTATAAGAATGTAAGAAATGGTGGAATCATAAATGGCATAAATGGTCCAATCTGGTTTGTAGTGAACCAACCTTTCCCCTCTTGTTGGTCTGAAAGAGTTCTTTCTTCTTTCTTTGATTCCTGAATTGGTTCTGGTCCAAATGAGTTCCACTTTTTGTCCGAACCGATTTTGATTTGCCCCTTTCAAATTCGTTTTATATGGATCAATGAGGTTCTGGTTGTGAGTATTCAGCAGGCATTTAGTAGACAAGCTAAAGGAATGCTCTCCTTGGAGGTTGTCAATAGTACCATATTAGGAGATGAATAGGGGAATGAATTGGATAAGAGCATTGTAATTGTCTATCTGTTAGTGAGATGCCAATTTCTATATTATTTTCGAAAACCAATGTACCATAAATGGAGGCATTCATGGTAGGAAGTAAACATCTCTTTTTTTAATGGTCTTAAAATTACTAAAAATGATTTGTAGTCATTTAATGCTTTGATCTCCTTCGCATATCCATCTTTCTAATCTAATGGAGTTGAAGTCTTTTAATGCTAGCCATTAGTATGTGTGTGATCAATTAATATCCTTGCCGCTTGTCTCTTAATTGCATTTTGCTCAATCTATATCCTTGCTTCAAGCTTGATGGCTTATGGGCAGGATAAGAAGTTCTTATGCATAGGTAGTTAGGATATCCATTGTATTCTTGAGCACTTTGTAAGTCATCTTAAAAGTTATGTAGGTAACATTAAGATATCTTAATGATGGTTTATAATTTGTAGGTGAGAAGGAAAATGACATGTCGTCTTTATTCAGTGTGCCAAAAAGAGGCCTCGAGGGTTATATTGCCCAAATAAGTTCTGCAACGCGTAAGTATTTTTTGCTTTTGGTTTGTTGTTAGAGGATGGAATAAGAATTCTTATGCACAGATGGTTAATATATTTATTATATTCTAGGAAGCAATTTGTATGTCCGTTGTATGGTTTTGTAGTTAAACTTAAAGTGCACTTTCATGGTGGGAATTTGTGTTTCTGATCCATATAATGCATCATTTTTAAGAATGAAGTCATTTAAGTATAAGAATTCATTTGTTTCCGGCATGACATAGTAGATATGTATATACAAGTATATGTTTTTTAGACAGTTAAATCCTATATATATGTTCTTAAGACACAGTTCAATTCCTTTGATTTGGTTGTTTGTTCTTTTGAAGTTGGCTTGATTAATGTATTTCTAAGCTTAGTATGAACAAGGTCCACTTTTTTTGCCTGAATCGGTTTGATTTACTCCTAATTTTGTATTCTATGGATCAATGAGGTTCTGGTTGTGAGTATTCAGCAGGCATTATGTAGATGAGTCAAAGAAATTCTCTTCTTGGAGGATGTCAATAGTAGTATATAAGGAGATGACTAGGGGAAGGAATCGGATAAGAGCATTGTAATTGTCTATCTGTTAATTAGATGCCAATTTCTATTTTATTTTTCGTTGACAAACATATCATAAATGTAGGCATCCATGGTAGGAAGTATACATTTTTTTTAGTGATCTTAAAGTTAATAAAATGGTGTAGTCATTAAATGCTCTGATTGCCTTTGCATATTCATCTCTCTAATCTAACGGTGTTGAAGTATTGAATCTTTAAATGCTAGCCATCAGTATGTCTGGGATCAACCAATATCCTTGCCACTTGTTTCTTTATTGCCCTTTGCTCAATCTATATCCTTGCTTTAATTTTGATGGCTTATGGGCAGAATAAGAAATTCTTATGCATAGGTAGTTAGGAATCTTAGGATTTCCGTTGTATTCTTGAGCACCTTGTAAGTCATCTTTAAAGTTTTGTGGGTAAAACTAAAAGATCTTAATGATGGTATATAATTTGTAGGTGAGAAGGAAAATGGCATGTCGTCTTTAGTCAGTGTGCCAAAAAGAGGCCTTGAGGGTTATATTAACCAAAGAACAAGTTCTCCAACAAGTAAGTGATTTTCTCTATTGATTTATTGTTTGAGGATGGAATAAGAATCCTTATGTATAGATGGTTAATATGTTTACTGTATTCTAGGAAGCACTTTGTATGTCCTCTGGAAGGTTTAATCTTCATGAGGTATTTCATTTGTAGGTGGGAAGAAAGATGTCATATCTGTCTTCAGTGTGCCAAAAAGAGGCATTGAGAGCAATATAACTCCTAGAAGAAGGTCTCCTAAGCGTAAGTATAATTTTGTGTTTCTATATTGATTTGTTATGTAAAGGTTCAAGACAGGTTCATTTATAAATATTCAAGTGAACAACTGAACATAAATTGAGGTAGATTTTGAGACTGATTAGTATGTCAGCCTAGCTTAAGCAAAGGGTGTACTTAACTAATATATCTTCACGGGCTCATTAATTGTCTTGTTTATTTATGTTCATTAAAATGTTTCCGCTCATACTTTTCAGTATCCCACCTTGTCACCATTAATTATATTGGTTTTCAAGTTAGCAGTTAGCCAATGTATTTGTTAGTCATTTGCTGGTCTTCCCTTTCTATTATTCCTTTAAATTTTGCTTAGATATTGAAATAGATTGACAGAGATGGCACTAAAACTGGATGGAAGTAGTACATTATATAAATTTGTATGATGTGATAGTTCATCCAGGGATAAGCATATATGTCAGCCAAGATTTATGTGTGCTGTTGTCTTTTATTCAACTGTTGTTGGGACTTGGGAGATATAGTAATGTCCTTTAGGATGACTAACCTGGTTGTGCTGTACGTTAAGCATTTCTTTTTTATGTAACTCTATCTTTCTCTGGCTTAAGATTTTTGAAAAATGTGTGGAGTATGTTGTCCCTCTAGGATGAGCAATCAATAAGCTAACGATTTGGTGTTTAAGAAGTCATTCTTTTAGGAGACAATTTAGTCTTAACTTGTCACAATTTAATTCAAATTTTCAATATATGATTGACATATCTGTGTATATTAATCCCAAATAAACGGTAAGCCTATGTTCTACGATGGGTCAAAAAACAGGGGTGTCCCAAGGTCTGTCAAGAACTTTGGACATCATATTTAATGGATCAGATATTAGGTCACCATAATGAGAACCTTTTTTTTTTCTTTGCCTTTTCTCAATTTGCCAAAAACTTTCAGATTATCCTTGTGACATTGAATTGGCAAAGTCTGTTGAGTATATTCTGGAGCCCAAGGACTATCTAAACCTCACACATTTTGAACTGGACTATGTTGAAAAAGAAGAGGAATCTTTGATGGTGAGCCCGTACAAACTCAGATTTGCTGGTCATCAGACTCTGGAAGCACGGGAAAGGTCGTTTCATGCGATAAATCAATCTCTGCACTGTGGTTTTGTAAAGGGGCCTAATGGGATGGGAAGTACTGGATTTGATTTGGATGAGAAGGACCAGAAGTTTATGAAGTCATGTGTTGTTGTTGTGTCATCTTGCATTTTTGGGAGTTCTGATTTTCTAAGACGACCAACAAGTAAATTGGTGAGTTATTTTTTTCAGAATTTCTTGTGCTATCATATGTTATTTCCCTCTTAATTTTATGCTGGCTCTATTTTATTACTAGTGAGGCTCTTTCAAAGAGTAAGGGGAGTCATAAATCTCATAATGTCCTTTTATGAAACCCTGGAAGTGAGTCATATCCCTTGAATTTCTATAGAAGTCAAGCATTTGGTTTGGAATTTCAGAACCACATAGTGATAAGGTTCCTACTATTGGAGAAGAAGCTGGATTAAGACGGACAAGTTTCGAATACTAAATTAGTCATTAATTGCAGTTAATTAGCTGTACCCTGTAGGCTAATTTGGAATTCTGGATTGCTTAGCCTGCATTTATCTTGTAAACAGACTTCATAGGAGATTATAGGCACACTTATTATGTAGCAGTGTAGCACTAGTGTTAGATTCCAACCTTCCTTTCCATGTTAGATGCTTTCTAGGCTCTTTCTTGTACTATTGGCTATTTTTTTTCTTTTCTAGTAATGCTGTTTCCCCCCTACCTACCCCTAAGGTTATGTATTTCCCCATTCATATGTTATCAAAAATGGGGATAGTCAAGCCTTTGGGGATGGTAGGGGGAAGAAATGGAGAGGAATTGGGAAAGCCCACTTTGAGGAAAAATTCATTAAGGGAAAGGTTGGAAAGGAAACTAAAAATTAAATGGAACAAGCAGTCAATCACTTTCAAAGAGTAAGGGGAGTCATAAATCTCATAATGTCCTTTTATGAAACCCTGGAAGTGAGTCATATCCCTTGAATTTCTATAGAAGTCAAGCATTTGGTTTGGAATTTCAGAACCACATAGTGATAAGGTTCCTACTATTGGAGAAGAAGCTGGATTAAGACGGACAAGTTTCGAATACTAAATTAGTCATTAATTGCAGTTAATTAGCTGTACCCTGTAGGCTAATTTGGAATTCTGGATTGCTTAGCCTGCATTTATCTTGTAAACAGACTTCATAGGAGATTATAGGCACACTTATTATGTAGCAGTGTAGCACTAGTGTTAGATTCCAACCTTCCTTTCCATGTTAGATGCTTTCTAGGACTTTTCTTTAAGAATTTTATGTTTTAGAGGAAATTATTATGTTCAATCCATGGAAAATATTGTAATTCCAAAATAATGCTCATTAGGAAGTGATGATTAATGAATGAGAAATTGAGAATCATAACTTCTTTTCCCGTGTTTTTATATTTTAATACTTGTATTGCGTTGTTAGGCCATTATAATTATTGTGCTGCCACTCATTTTAAAGCATTCCAACTCAATAAAGTACTGCAACTCAATGTTCTCGACATCTGCTTGTGTTGTTATGTGCTCACTTTTCTGCATAGAGTTTGTAGTCTTGCACCCTTGCTGACAGCTAGGCAAGAGTGTGCCACACGATCTGATGTCAAAACACTTGCACCATGACAACCATGTTGATGTGTCGAGCTTCTTAGCTATGCATGCGTATTGGAGTAATAGAGGATATCCCCCATGTACTGTGGTTTTTTGTTAGGCTCTCTTAAAGATACTATGATTTCTTAAATTGATGCTGTAGATGTAACGTGTGGAAATATGCTTGTTACAGATCAGTGAATATTCAAAGACACATGTCTGTTTTGTTATGTTCTTGGATGAGGAAACACTACAGAAACTGTTATCAGAAGGAAATGTTCCTGACGACAGAGGACTCATAGGCTTATGGAGAATAGTAGTAGTTAGAAATTTGCCATATGAAGACATGCGGAGAACTGGTAAGGTGCCAAAGCTCCTAGCACATCGTCTATTCCCATCTTCTAGGTAGGTTACCTCATGTCAGTTGTTAAATTGACTAGTTTATGTCGTTTCATCATTGGAGTCTGGTAACAAATTTTTTTTGCTGCTGTGTAGATATTCTATTTGGCTTGATAGCAAGATGCGCCTTAATGCTGATCCTTTGTTGATTCTGGAGTACTTCCTATGGCGAACAAAATCAGAGTATGCCATCTCGAAACATTATGATCGCCAATGTGTTTGGGAGGAGGTGCTCCAAAATAAGCGTCTTAATAAGTATAATCACACTGCCATTGATGAGCAGTTTCAGTTTTACCAGTCTGATGGGCTAACCAAGTTTAATTCATCTGATCCACATATTCCTCTTCCAAGTTGTGGGTGCTAATATCTTTATTTAGTACATTAATGCTTTACTCCCTTTGTCCCTTAATATTTTCACATTTTCCTTTTATCGGATGTACCAAAATAGACTTCATACTCCTATTTCAAGTAACTTTTTCCTATACATCACATCAATCCTTTTTTTCTGTCTCTGTTGCAACATTTCTTTCAACCCTTTTTTTTTCTTTTCATATTTCTTCTCTTTATCCACTACTTAATTCTTCATTAAATTTAACAACTATCCTTACTGTCTGTGCAGATGTGCCTGAAGGTTCCTTAATTATCAGAGCCCACACACCTATGTCAAATCTCTTCTCGTGCCTCTGGTTTAATGAAGTTGATCGTTTCACTTCCCGTGATCAACTGAGTTTTGCATATACCTTTTTGAAATTGAAGCAATCGAGTCCTGATAAACCATTTTTTCTTAATATGTTCAAGGTCAGTAGTTATTATTAAATCAGATTGAAGTCTTTCAGCATGCTTGCATAATACTTTGTCACTCTACTGTGATGAAAAATTATATGTAGATATTTTTAGGCTGTAACTGAATGGAACAGAATATGAAAGTTCAAAATAAATCTTCTTTGATGCTAGTCCGTCTATTTCTGTCTATCCACCCCTCTGGTCTTTAAGTTAGGTTCTCATATACTCCGTCTGCAGCTGGAAGCTGTTAGGCTAACAGTGTTACCCTGTATTTCATCGCTGTAAGGGTGGTTATGCCAAACTGCCAATTTTACTTTTGGTGGTATTAACGATGAACTTTCTCCTTGACATGATCTGCATCCCCAAAATATCCTTGCTGGAGTTGCTACTGCCTTAGTCCTTTTGCTTGCCAGTGACTGTATTGTTACCTTTCTCACCTAATCAGGAAACCTCATGATCAATGAACTTTTAGATCAAAGCAATTATCCACTCTTGTGATGGTTTGGCTCCAACAAATCTCTTAGTAATGAACTTTTCGGCAGTCCTTCCTTCTCTCTCTCTTCTTTCTCTTTGGTGTTAGCTTGTTTTGTTTCCCCTAAATCGACTTATTAGTTATGGGATTGTGTTTGCCAGCTTCATTTGGTTGTTTCTCACAACATCATATGAATACATGACAGATTTTCTTAGTATTTTGTTGTAGTATTATTTTGTATCTTTATTTTGGTGGCGATGCATTTTGATCCTGTTAAAACAACTTTTATTGCAAGATTCTTTTTGACTTGTGCTATTTAGTCTTACCAATCATGCGGATTTATCGCTTATGAGATGCAGAAGATTTCTAACCTAGCTTTTGTTTTTGGATTTTTTTTTTTTTTTTTAGGATTGTGAGCGTAGAGCATTGGTAAAATTATTTCGCCATAGGGAAGTTCCATCTCCTCCAACTCTGCCTTGATTGATGCTTGGTTCGTGCATTTTTTGTCATGGTATGTATATTTCAGAATATCATTCTTGTTTTTGATGTAGTAAAAAGAAAAAGAAGAGGGGGGGGGGGGGGATGGGGGAGTCTGTTATGCCTTTCTTTGTATGACAAGATTAGCAAGTTGTATGTCCAGGTCTTTGAAATTGAATATGAAATTAACTTGTAACTTGGGGCACTGAGAATCAAAACCGGTGTTTGACTTTCCTCCAGAAACAAGAAATATATCCCATTAGGTCCCTCTAGAAATGATTTTTTTTTTCTTCATAATTTTAGGCTGGCCAAGTGGCCAGCAATGTTACTGAACTTCTAATGTTTACCAACTTGATTTTTTCTGGATTTTGCTCTTATTCATTGGATATTGAGATACTTGTTGCCTTTTCTCGTTTATGTTGCACTTCGTTCATTGACCTATGTGCAACACTAATTTCTGGAGAAAAAATATATATGTTTAGATTACTTCATGATTATTTGTGATTCTGTTTTGGTTAATGCAGAAAATCATATACGATAGATCTGAACCTTGTGGAGAATTATGCACATGTTGATCCTCCCAGGTTCGTTATACATGTGCTTTGTACTGTGTATTTTCATACTGATATTTCTCCAGTATATTTCATGATCTTCAATGGATGTTTTTTTTTTCAGAAGCTATATCCTACAACACCTATTTTATGGATCTCTACTCGAGGAAGTTGAAATTATCGAATTTTGGGTGAGATTAATATGATGTTGGAGCTATTTGTTAATAGGTAATTAGTGATTTTAGAGATTTTTTTTTTATTCATTTTTACCCTTGTATCTATGTTAAATTAATAAATATGATACTCGATATAGATGGATCCGTAGTTTTAGTTATTCATTGTAATGGCCTATATACTGAAACCTAATTATATTTGAAAAGAATGAATAAAGTTTATAGTAATTGCACAAAAAAATGAATCGTGCTTGAGTTTGGAGAGACATTGTTGTATTACTAGGTTAGCCTCGTGCGATGCACGGTTTAAAATATGAAATGAATTATAGACTCTTTAGCATATATTGAGAGAAGACGACTACTTCCTCCGTTTTCCTGATTACTTTCTAATTAAATAAGAAAATAAAATTCTTAAAAATCCATTATTTTCATATTTAAATAGGAAAAATCAATTAAATTATATTATTAACTATTTTTAACTACTCGTAAATAACTAAGTAGCATAATATGCGTAGAATACCCAAAATTTAAAATTCAAATTGAATATAATTTTCAAAACAATGTTAAATAGGGTAGCTCAAAAAGAAAAAAAAAAATGACATTATCTTTGTATTTTCGCAGGTTTTAAAGTAAATCAACTTTATTTTTTTTTAGGAAAAAAGCAGATATAGAGATAAGTAACTTACAACTAGCAAACTACAAAGGTTCATGTTACAGAAATTAAGTCTAGAACATACGAAGTACAGGAGTAGTTAAAAATCACTGGAAATGGATGGACATGTGACATTTTTGAGGATAACTTAGGTTTTTGTCTATAATAAGAGACCAAGAGTCCATAGGCGTGAGTTTTACTATGGTCATCCGATCCTAAAAGATAACCGCCAAAGTTGATAGTGTCATAATTATTTATTAATTTAAACTAAATATTTTTGAAGAAAAGTAAAAATTTAAAACATATTTAATTTGGTTCATATTAAAAAAAAGTGTTAAATTCATCAAGAAACAATGAGGTTTAGGTACGTCTTCTCTCAAGACTGTGAAGTTTAAAATGTTATTGTAACCGAGATAATATGAACCTTTTCCAGCCTAAAAAAGGCCAATTTGGAAACTTAATTGTGTCTTTACAATGCGTGTATTAGTTGCGAAACATCATAGCACCTTCGTTAGTGCCCAAACTCTTGCGTTATTGTGTTTCTTTGTGTGCAATAAGTTTGCAATAATTAACAAACGTAGACTCCTTTGCTTCAACTTACCACAGCACAAAAGCGACGGAAAGTTATATTAAATAGAAAGGTCCAAACAATTTCGTCCCTTTCATTCGCATAATGTTATTTTTGGAAAATTCCTAGGAAGCCAACATTTTAATTAGAGGAAGTCTCAGTTTATCTCCTTGATAAACAAAATTTATTTATCAAATGACAAAAATGTAAATAAATCAACAATTTTGCCTAGTGATCATGACATATTTGTAAATAAATCAACAATTTTGCCTAGTGATCATGACATATTTGTAAATAAATCAACTATTGTGGGTCCATTTTTATTAAAAAGTTGTTGATTTAATTACAATTTTGCCATAAGGAGATAAACTTGTATTTTCTCTTTTAATTTTTTTTAATGTAGTAAAAGCAATGGAGCCATGGAGAAGGATTCAAGTAATAACTTTTTATTTTTTATTTTTTTTATTATCATGTGTTTGTAATTTTGGACATATACCTTTAAATGTGTAAATTAGATCATGGACATGAGTGCATGATGCTACTCGTAAATATAAAAATATTTAATGACATGTGTAAAGGAGCACTTGCATATACGGAGTAAAAGGATTAAAATTTATAGCAAATCTTATGTGATTGAAACTTTGAAATTCGTGATTACTAGTGGCCAAAAATTATTCCCAATTTTACTCCAACATGTTCAATCGGAGATTATATTTGAACGTGAAAAATTAAAAATGAAGAGAACTTATGGTGATTATATTGTTACAAAATTTGTATGATAATGATAAGTTTTTCAAGTATTGTAAGCGATTAAAATCTATAGAGTTTAATTAGAGAAAGAGAGTGGAGACAAGCAGTAATGGTAATATTTTGATGATCGTTCTAAAACTTTAAGTTTGAAAATCTGTAGCGAATTAATTTTACGTTACTTTTACATAAACCTTACTGTATGTTCTTTCAAGCTTATCTTTAAATGTTGATGAAAGTCTTATTTGGCAATTAGTCATCTTAATACTAATAAAATACTAAGTGATAATCGGGACATAACGTACAACATGCCCCTTATATAGTTGTGTGTATAATGTATCAGATTGATTACAAAATGTTTAATAAGGAATCACAAGTTGGTCAATCGATAGAATAACCCAAAACGATACTTCTAACAACTTGTTTAGCAAACGATTGCAATTATTATATGATAAATTATAGTTGTGTGCACTTTTTTTTATTATTAAAAAAAAAAAAAAAAAGAATAAAGTAATTCAATTTCAACATTGATTTCTTTCACAAGTTTGATATATGTATCTATTTACATTTTATCAAGTCCAGTGAGAAAGTTTGCATCTTATAACCAAGAAGTTGTGTTCAATTTCACTAAAGGTACTTTGGGGTGGGAATTTCCTTATCCATTCCCCTCACTTCTATAGTCTAACCTGCTAAGCCCGGTAGAGAGGACCTGTGAGAGGTTCCAGCTCGGTAGGACCCAGACACTTGGGAGTAGAAGGGAGGGTAAGTGAATCCCTCCTACCCCCAAGTAGGCAAGCACCCTTACTTGGTAGGATTTGAACCCCAAACCTCTAGGATTTGAGGTAAGAACCGTACCAAGAGAGCCAACACTTTGTTGGTAAATATAATACTTCTTCCATTTTTTTAAATGCACCATTTGTCATTTCACGCTTACCGATGTAGTACTTTGGCTATTAAAATCTTTAATTATAATTAGGTAAAAATTATAAAAAGTTGATTTTTGAAAAGCAGACGTCGAGACGAATTAATGAGATACCACTTGACTATGTTTTTCCTTACGGATAAATAACAAAAGGTGGTCAAAGATGGTTGTGTGAATAATGTAAAATCCCAAATGGTGCAATTAAAAAAAAAAGGAAGAAGCATGTGTTTATGATATGTATTCTCTGTAATGCGTGAAGTGTATCATCTTTCACAATGTATCTATTATACTACTTTTGTTAAGTATTAGTTGCAACTTTAAAATATTTTAATCTCACAAATAATATCCCAAATTTGCAACTAATACTTAACAGAGTTAGTATATCCAATCATTTCACTTGATTTTGTGGATTATTTACATGGTTTTAATTGTCTTCCCCCACCCTCTGCCTAAATTCTCAATTCTTATAGGGAAATTCTCATTGGTAACCCCCTATTATTGCTATACCCCAATGGTGACCCAACTTTTTTTGAATTATACAAAATGACACCAATTTACTGATTTATCCTAATTATAACATTAATGATGATTTTTTAACTTTAAGTTAAACCAGGGTTAAGCAAAATAGGGAAATGACAAAAATGCCCTCTTTTATTTCACACAAGCGTCTGATTTGTATTCCCTCCATTTAATGTTCTCTCTCCTGCTTTCTCCCTCGTCATAACTCATCATCTTCTTCCTCTGAAATCTTTCCCATCAAAGGTTCATCGAGACACAAAAAAACACAGAGTCTTGAATGCCAGTGTAAAAAGGCGGTGTTATTCATTTTTCTTCTGGGTTAAAGTGAAGGGGGATTACAATATTTTTGATTTCAACAATTGCAAGTAGGGTATTCAAATTTGTGCTAAGAATCGGGGGTACCTGGTGAAAGATCGAATCTTTGTGCATCTCCTTTTCAAATAGAAGTTCAGGTATGCATGAAAAACCCTATTTTTTATATAATGTTTGCGTTGTGCATTTTATGTACTCTGTTTTGGCATGATCGTTTTGTTGCGTGTGTACTGTGGTTGTATGCAAGTATTATGCCCTAAATTTAAATAATTTTTTTGTTGTCTTGTTTACTGATTTTGTGTTATGGACCTGCTTGTCTGTGTTTGTGCTTGGAATATGGTATGGCGTTGGAATGAGTGATGTTGTGGTGTTGAGGTTGATGTGGTAGTTGAAGATATTGATACAGTCAACCTAGTTGACCTAGTGATTGAGTATTGGGATAAGGCTGTTGAGAGTAAAAAACCTATGGACTTGATAACTGATAAAGACCTGATGAAAATGTTTACTAACTTAAATGGAAGAGACCTTATACATATATGGATGGGTGAGGCTAATTCACCAAATGATTTACTGAAAGCTGCTAGGAGTTTGAGGGCAAGTAGAATAGCAGCTGATTTGAAAGAAAGTGTGGGACAATTGGGTCAGACAGAATGTGATCCTTCCAAGGGAATCCCTAGGAGAAGTCTAAGGCACCTAGAGGGTAGTTCAAGTCAACCTGTGATAGAGGATAAGAGACCTAAGAAACTAACCCCTAGGAGAAACACTTCATCTAATGTGACAGAACCTGTAGACCCTGTTCCTGAACATGTTAATGAAGGAGATGAGAAAGATGATGATGAAAGTGATGGTGAACCTGTTGAAAACCCTATAGTTGAAATATATAATGCAATGCCTAGTGATGATACATGGGCTGATTTGATGAGGGAAATGGAAGAAGAAAAAGAATACATGAGTAGGGGGAGAGGAAGAGGGAGGGGGAGACCTAGAGGGAGAGGTAGGGGGAGAGGTAGAGGGAGAGGTAGGGTTGGAACTGAGGGGGAAGAAGCACCTGTCAGGCTTGTAGGAGGTAGGATATGGCATAGTGGACCTGGAAGGGACTTGAAGGCATGGTATAGGAAGCAAATAGAGGATGCAGTAGAGACTGAGGTTGAGAGGTTGGCTAGGGAAAAGTATGAGAAGAGAGAAGAGGAGTTGAGGAATGAAGAGCTGAGGAAAGAATTAGATTTACCACATATAGAACAAGCCAAACCAGTGCAGGTACTCAGAAGAAGTCCTAGAAAAAGGTTCCAAAGTCAGACAGGAACTAGGATGGATGTGATTGCACCACCTCTGTCTGAGATGAATGTTATCACAAAGCAAGCTTCAGGGCCTTCTGGGGAGATAGTGACATCTTCTAAATCTTCAACAACATTTGGTAAGAGAATTCTAAGGACTACAGCAAGGAGGAAGGGATTGATTATTAGAACAAGTTCTGATGAAGCAACTGAACCCTCAAACCAACTTACTGTGAGTTTGGGTGGAGATGGAGCTATGCTGAGTGATGAAGGGGATGTAGGGGATGGAGCTATGCTGAGTGATGAAGGGGATGAAGGGGATGTGGGGCATGGAGGTGATGGTGAATTTGGTTCTGAAGAAGGAGATGATCAGGAAGATCTGAATGTAGATCAGGAAAATGAAGATGAAGATGATATGGATACTTTTGATGATATAGGGGCAATTGTTGACAACTTTGATCCTTGGGAAGGCCCTATGTGGGATAATGACAATGACTATGAAGATTACTTTGCAAATTTGTATAAAAATGGAGAGTTGTACAATGAGGAGGAGTTTGGCAAAATTGTCATCAAACCATGGCAATTATTTACAGATAAACAACACTTGAGGGATGTTGTGAGGGATTATTTCATACAAAGTGGGTTTTCAATAGTTATGATAAAGGCATCAAATATGAGGTGGACAGTTACATGATATGTTCTGATATTAACTGTGAGTGGAGGCTGCATGCATCTAGGCTTCCTGATGGTGTCACATGGGCAATCAAGTCCATTAAGAACATGGAGCACACTTGTTCTGGTTTGGAGGTGAAGAATCCAATGGTGTCTACCAATTGGGCTGCCAGAGTGTTGCTTGAGGATATAAGAGCCAATAATGATATATCTTCCAAGACATTGAACCAATTACTTTGGCAAAGATATGGAGTACAAATGTCTGCAAGTACTCTGTACAGAATGAGGTCAAAGGCTCTGAGAGACATTAATAGTGGCCATGACATCTCATATGCCCAGCTTCCTGACTACTGTGAAATGGTCAGATCAACAAACCCAGGTTCTGCTGCATTCTGTGCTTGGACACCCCAAGATTATATTGACAGGCCTTTACAGTTCCTAAATATCTTCATATCATTCAAAGGCTGCATAGATGGGTTACTAAGTGGGTGTAGGAGCTTCATAAGTGTTGATGGGGCTCACTTAAAGGGGAATTATGGTGGTGTCCTGTTATCTGCAGTGGCACTAGATGCAAACAATGAGCTATTCCCCTTTGCTTGGGCAATTGTCTCGGTTGAGGATACATAGAATTGGAAGTTCTTTGTGTGGCATTTGAAGAACTTGCTGAAAGATAGTGGGAGAGGGGATGAGTGGTGCATTATCTCTGACAGACAGAAGGTATAAAAGTTAACCTTTGTAGTTATTATCTTCCTTCACCGTGTCTTTGTCTTACATAAAACTTGTGTTTTTTTAGGGTATTGATGCTGCATTGACTGAGTTGTGGCCAAAGGCTGGAAGGAGATATTGCTGTAAGCACTTGGTAAAGAATTGGAAGAAACCATTCCCTGGCCCTTTGATGTTTAGCCTTTTCTAGATGGCTTGAAGGGCCTATTCTGAGTTCACATTCAGAAAGTCCATGGAGTAGTTGCAGAAGGTCAATCCAGCTGCTTTGATATGGTTGTCTAAAGTTGGCCCACAGTC
Organism: Chenopodium quinoa; assembly: GCF_001683475.1. Classification (NCBI taxonomy): domain Eukaryota; kingdom Viridiplantae; phylum Streptophyta; class Magnoliopsida; order Caryophyllales; family Amaranthaceae; genus Chenopodium; species Chenopodium quinoa. The sequence goes on along the minus strand of NW_018743977.1, from coordinate 4,025,499 downwards.
AACATGGACCAAGCACAAATTCAATGAGGCTATCAAATGTGATGTAAACAAAAGCAACTTTGTGGAAAGTTTTAATGCCACATTGGGTACAGACAGAGCAAAACCTGTTCTGACTTTGTTGGAAGGTAACAATTTTCTTAGTTATGTACATGTAATATGCCTATATTTCAGAATGTAGCATTAACACATTTGCTTATGAATGTTAGGAATTAGGAGAACAACAATGGTGAGGATGTGCACAAGGAACCAAGCTTCTGCAAACTGGGTAGATGATGATATATGTCCAAATATTAAGGCCAGACTTAAAGTGATCACTAGAGACTCCAGGGGTTGTAGAGCATACCCCAGTGCTGATGGGTATGAGGTGACTGATGGCAAATCAGTGCTACCTGTAAACTTTGCTGAAAAAAGGTGTCTTTGTGGGGTGTGGCAGATTTCTGGAATTCCTTGCAGGCATGGAATGAGAGCCATCTTGCATGCAAGGCTTGATCCAAAACAATTTGTCCATGAATGGTACTCTGTGAGAAGGTACAAAGCTGCATATGCTGGTGGAATCAACTCCATCCCTGACAGTGATCAATGGCCTGACTTTGACATGCCTAAAATTGACCCTCCTACCATGAAAAGAGGTGTTGGCAGGCCTTGTAGAGAGAGAAGAAGGGAAGAAGATGAAGAAAGGAAGGGTAAGAGAAGCAAAACCATTAAGTGCAGCAATTGTCAATGCTTTGGGCATAACTCAGCTACATGTAAAGGAGGCCCCACTGCAAAACAAGCTGTTGCTGCTTCTGCTTCTACTAAGGGTAAAGGGAAGCAAGCAAATGTTGCTCCTGCCTCTGCAAAGGATAAAGGGAAGCAAGCTAAAGTTGGTCCTGCATCAGCAAAGGATAAAGGCAAAGGACCCATGTCCTATTTACAGCCTGGTCCAACACTGAGGCCACTTAGGGGAATTAGGTTCTTAACCCAGCCTCAGTAGATGAATGTCTTGGTTGTAATTAGTATAAGTAAATAACTGGAAACTGATTCTTTTGGGTACTTGAATCAGTCTATTTTGGGTATTTAGGGGGGGTACAAGGCATCTTAATATTTTGGATTGTGTACATTTGCTTAAGTTTGGTTTGTGAACAATTGCTTAAGTTTTAATCTGCAAGTATTTCCTTTATGTTCATATTGTATCCAGCTATATTGTATACTTCATTGGTACAGTTGCATAACATATTCACAAAACATAAGAAATTCAATTTCAACAAACATTCTGATTTTTATTTAGGTAGGATGATCAGTACATCATTCAACTACATAGATTGCCCTAAAATGAAACCCTAATTTGAACCCCTAGCCAATTTCCAATTGCCCTAAAATGAAACCCTAACTTGAACTAATTTCCCCCAAATTACCAATCTAGGGTTTACAACCTACTTAATCAAAGTACAGAAAAACCAAATTACAAAAATCCCAATTGCAATCTTCATCATCTTCTTCCCAAAGCCATCGAAATAACCTTCATCATTCACCTCATCAACAATCCTCATAATATTTGCTTCAGGAACCCATGCAAAAAAGTGACAAGTACTGCATTTGTAGTAGGGCTTGTCTGGATTGGAACGTGTATCAGAAAAACGTACATCGAGATACCTCTTAAATGAACAGTCGCAACAGCGAAGCTTGATTACTCGACCTCTTCCCATGGTGGCTGCGTAATATTGGATGGCGAAGAAGACAACAATGGCGGAAGTTGAGGGAATTAAGGGAGAAAGGGTTTTTAAACCCTGTTTTCTAACTTTTTGGGGGGAAAGGTTAACCATGGTTAACTTTATTAATGAATTTAAAGTTAAAAAATCATCATTAATGATATAATTAGGATAAATCAGTAAAGTGGTGTCATTTTGTATAATCCAAAAAAAGTTGGGTCACCATTGGGGTGTAGCAATAATAGGGGGTTACCAATGAGAATTTCCCATTCTTATAATTTACCAATATTGCAATTCTTTTAAACAGAAAAAGTATAGAATGTATTATCTTTAGATTTATTGTTTTCAAGACAATGTAATAGTTTGGCAAAATAAAGAGTTTTAACACTTGAGGAAAAAAAAAAATACCAATGAAGACAAGTGTAACACTTCTCAAAAAAAAAAAAAAAAAAAGTACTCTTATATAAAAGTTGAGAGACTTCAGATGCTAAATATCCTCACTGATAAATAAAATTTAAGGGTAATTTAAATTAAATTTCATTTATATCATTGTTTTATATAATTCTCTACACCTCAAATATAGTAATAAAAAACAATCAAATATTTGACATATTATTATGGATTCATAGGATGTAAAAAAAACCAATCTCTTGTGTTTTACTACCTCTATTACATATTTGTTGCAATTTTAGAGTATTATTTATGAGATATAAAATATTCAAAAATTGTAAAAAATATAAAACGGAGATAGTAATAATAGAAAACTATGGAGTAGAAATTACACCATAACTTCACAAACAACAAATTGACAATCGACGCGCAATAGTACAAAAATAATTAATTAATACAACAAAACAATCTTGTAACGCTACACGTTACATTCATGTCGGTCCCCCAATCCCCCTTTAAATACACTCCAAATCCCTAACCCTTTCAAATCACCTATTCTTCTCTTTCCGAATCCTTCCTTTTCCCTTTTCCCTTTTCCCTTTTCCCATCACTTTGATTCCTCCAACATCATATCCTCCAATTTTTGTTCCATTTTCTCCATAAACGTTAACAACATTTATCATCTCCGATTCCCCATTATTTTATAATCGCAACGTATTCCTTTTAAAAATTATCGTTTACACCCGCCGTTAGTTGATGATTCTATTTCACTACTTTACTCTAATTTTATTCCTCTTGGCCACTCAATTTATTACCCCCATCTTCACCATGCCTGAAAAACGCAACTTCTCTTCATTTTCTCTCTCCTCAAATCGATCACAACAACAACAAC